>NW_027279695.1:0-273276 GCF_046629955.1 Centroberyx affinis
TGGATTATTTTCAAGGAATATGAGCATATATTATGGTTATAGTTAGCACAATTAAAATAAATCCAAATTTAAGTAGAGAAGGCTAAAACAAGCATTCACTATCAATGGAGAAGATCCAGAGACTGTTTCTTGATGTCTTAGGTCTCTGTATTTTAGCTTTGAGACCCTTCCAATATCATAAGTCTTAGATGTCAATGTAGCAACACTGCAATGTAATGTTCTCTCCATATAGTTGAAAATTATTCTATTCCACCAACAAATTTCAGCCAAGTCCTCATCAGACTGAGGAAGAGCTACATGATCTTTTTCACATCTGTGCAATCACTGCATGTTGGAAAGAAAATACACTGAACTGAGACAATGTCTGTAGCAGCTTTGTCAGAAACAACACCTTGTCAAAAGCCGGTTTGGCTACAATACAGCTAGGCCAAGGAATCTGGGCTTCACATGGCATCTTCAGCTTGTACGAAGATCTGGAGATTGGATCCTGAAAAGCGGTCACATATATCCCACTAAGATGTTTGTCCTCTTTTAAGTCTGTGATCAAAACGCTCTGAGCTGGCTCCTTAGGGCTTCATCTTCAGTCGCCGGCCTAGTCCGGATCAAGTATTTAGTTTGATAAATACGGCTTACCAGGGATCACACGCTGCTGATTGGCAGGTTAGCCAAAGGAGAAACAATCCTCCTGAAGGTGATTAAGTATCTAAAGAAAGGCTGGGTGAGAGGCACAAGACAGCTATGTCTGTCATTTTGCACGCCCTATGCGGATAGAACTCATGATTGGATCCAACACAAAAGGTAGAATAGAGTGGAAACCACTTCCAAGTAGACCAGGACACATGGTTCTGATGACCTGCTTAAGTGCTTAACATGCAGTATGTTAAGCACTTTTCTCAAATATTATCTTTTCATGTTCATTAAGGGGACAAAACTAAATATAATACAGCAGACATTTTGAAGTTTTGAGTATGTGAGATTTGCCACAGTTATGGTAAAGAGGTAAAGACCAGACGATCTCTGAAAATCATTGTGATTAGCACTGACATTGTTGACAATTGACTACACCATCCCAGAAAAGGCACCCCACACCATTACAGAGCCACCATCGCCAAGCAAAGTCTTTTATATGCAGATACCCTATCAAAACTGTACATCTGGCACTATTGTAAAGACCTGGATGTGCTCCTCACAGTAGGTTCTCCCCTTCTCCATACGCATTTCAGACTTTTGATCAACAAGACCCACATATATGCAATGGGGCTTGGTAATTAATGTTATTGTAATACTTCAAACAACTCCCAAAGTTAAAGGCATTTAGGCTTTGCAGACAGACTATTTTATAGACAAAGGGAAAACTCTAATGTTAACTTTGCTGTTGCCAGGTAAAGCCATTCATCCCAGATGGACATTTTTGGGACCGAAAGGCTGGTGCTTTGCTTTTTAGTCTTAAGTTTTTAGATATTGTATTTGTTAGTTATGACGGCATAAAATGAAATATAAAGAGTGTTCAATGTAAGGTAATGGTAATGGTAATATAAAGTACTGCCAAACAACAGGAAATGGAAGGGAATATGTTCGGAGCAGACTGTAGGAGTGTTTATGTTTAGTGGTACACTGTGTTATCATCTTGGAATACATGTACTGTGACAGGAGTAGTTTGAAATTCTGAATTCTAAAGGCTTTACGCTGAGATCAGTTTGACCATTCAGAATGGCTCCATCATTGCTGCAAGATGCTGCATTGTCGCCAGCAAGTCAGACAAGCAAGAGACAAGGTTCTCCATCCTAGAATCTAAAATCAGATCAGAGAGCACACCAATTATAGAGGGCGCTTTTGGGCATAAGGGTGCCAGCCTTGCTGAATTGATCTTGAAGCTGAAGCATATAATTTGAGCTTGTAATTGGTGATGAAGGGGGCTATTGTTGTCGCAGTGCACTTTTTGAGTGCTTGTTTGCATCACAACTTCACTTGCATACATTTCTTAGTGAATGACACGAAAACTCTGCGCTCTTAGCTCAAGCAACTGAGGTGCAAAAAAATACCAACACGGAAATTGCCCTCGCAACGCAATCTCAGTGAATCTGGACACCAGGTGTCCTTACAGCAGGTGTGGCATGACCAGGTGACCTTTCCAGGAATCTTAAAGCCCTGTGTCCTGCCAAGCGGACGCACAGTAAGTGCACTAAGCACAGGTAAACTTGGGGATTTAGGGCCTCAGCTCCGATTCTAAAGACTCTTAGCAGGTGATTTGTGGCTCATCCCCTTGTGGCTTAGGCTGTGAAGACCTGACAGGGCTTGACCATCAAATCAGGTGTCTGCTTAACGCGGTCCAGCCAGGTTGACCAGGGACATGACTAAAGAATGGCTCACACATCCTGTTAGTGTAGCTGTTTGAAAGGGTATTTACAGGTTGATCCCATTATGTTGGATTGGAAACCACGTAATATGTTCTTAAACAGAAGTAGGAAGCATTCTGACAGTAGTTATTGTGATAAGCAATCACAAGCTTGTTTTCTTGTCCTAGGGTGAAATAAAGGGTGAAATAAACTGCAGATCAGTTTATAATATGAATGTTTTGATCTGGGAGGAATGCATAAAAGATGTCATTTATATTAAAGTTAAGTTCCTATCTCTGTAATGTGTGGTAAGCATCTTCATTGCAGTAGCAATTCTACACTGGAAATCAAGAAAATATGATTTGTGTGTTTCCCCTTTGTCAAAGAAACTATAAGGAAAGGATGTAATGTGAAACAGGGGAAACATCTTGTTTAGTGTCCATCCATGTTCTCTTACAATATTTTGCATGCATGTGTTTATGTTTATAGTTAGTTGTATAACCAGTAAAGTTGCATGAAAAGCTAGATGCTGTGATTTTATTTAAACTTTTTATTGTCACCAGTAATATTTTACTGGAGTCCTTACTGCAGTGTCCACTGTAACAGAACCTTTTTAGAGCACGACTGGTCCTACTTGTGAGAGTCAGCAGCCTGCCCTTTATCATCTCAAGTGCTTGTTTAGAGTCTGTCATTTAGCCCTTGGCTTCTAGCATGGAGTAGCGAAGGCAAAACAAATTGAGTGATTATCATCACCAGGGCCAGGAAGGGTGGGCAACGGCAGTGGAACTTATCACCTCAATCTCACAATCCCTTTTCCCTGTGACCTAAACCCATTTGCACCTCCTCTCCTCCCCTCGAAAACCTCATGTCTGATGTGAGAGGACGACACCTCCCCTTCCGCTGGCTTCTTCCTACAGGCCCCACTCTTTGTCAAATGAACTCCAAACAAGCACAATTACAGTTAATGGGCTGGATAGTATCTCTGTCCTCTCTCTGGCTTTGAAAAACATCCGCTTGCCCTGCAAACACATCGCTTCTTCCGAGCCTTCTGTGGAAGAGTGACAAGGATGTACCACCACCACATTTACAGTTCTGTAACGCTTACCTTTCCCTATCTGACATCAGGTCTCGCTCATTCAAAACACAGGGTCGGGTGAAAGGGCACGTTAGAAGTGTGTGTGGTATGTGAACAAGTCAGAGAGTGCATGGCTGCTATCTCCGATGGCTGCGATAGCGCTAGCGCGGAGCCGAAGCTGCCTATCACTGGCACTCATCTCACACAAACACACACAGCCCAAACAATGACTGTAAAATCTCAGATAGCACAAACAACCTCCTGATATAATTACACAATCAGGAAATTAACAAGACAGTGCGTCTGCTTCAGTGGGAGAGCAGAAGGGAGAGTCTGCATGTATATGTGAGCGTTTGAGAGAGAGAGGGGGGGAAGACAGAAAGGATGGGTGGGATAGGGAGAGGGAGGGATTAAACAGGGTTTTCAGTGCGGGTGCCCAGAGGTGCCAGCTTCCCAGCCTGCCTTCCCAACCATGTAGATAACTGTCTGGCTGGGCTGGGAGATGACAACAGATAACCACAGATGGCATACAGAACATACAAACACAGCTACATTATGTACTGGATTGTCAAAATTGAAAACTGAACATGGAGGCTCCTTGGGAGATTGTAGTGCACTTTATGACTATATCTGGGCTTTCTAAAAAAAATTGATTACGGTTTGATCCATCCTCAAGAACTAATATCTAGAAATATTACTGCACAAAGGAAGTCCTAGCTTGCCAATCCCTTAAATCCTTCAATAAATATTCTCATTTTAGTTGTGCATGATGTGCTTCCCAATTCCTCAATCCATTCAGTGAACATTCTGATCTTAGGTGGTTTATGAGCTATTGTGGATTCTCAAAATTTAATGTCATTTACTTTGACCTATGTTATATACTAGAACAGACAACACTGTTGGGAGCACAGAGGCTAGGGTGCAAAAATAAGCAGAAGATGATCTCATCAGCAGCATGTTCAAAATGTATTTGTGATAACTGTACATTCACAAACTCCATATTACAAACTAGTTAGTGCCTTGTTCAAGTATTCATCAACCTGTTACATTAATACGGAGTAAATATAGCCTGGGTGGAGGAAATTCATTAGGACAGTGATTCATGGCTGTCCATTTCTCACAGTCAATGGCTACAAAGGCCTGACCACAATTAATGAGTTCTCTCAAATTGCCTCTCCTTCCTATGCTTATTTTTCCATTAGCACTGAATGCTATTGAAAGCCAAAAACTGGAAAGGGCTTTAGCTGAGAGACAGCTGTCAAGCAGGCTAAGCGAGCAAACATTACACTTTTATCCATGCCTAGCTGCAAACACGCACATAGACAGGCAAGCAAACACATGTGTGCGCAAACACACAATTCAAAAGGTGAGAGGTAGAGCTCTCCCTGACACCCACGGGGCCTGTTGCTTGAGGGCTTCTCGGCTCCACTCCCTTGTTTGCTCTGCAGCTTATACTTGTCGCTTCTGTATGTGTTTGCGCGAAAGTGTATGCTTACTAGGTAAGAGTGTGTGAGGATGTTTTTGTTAATGGCATGAGTGTGTTTTGAGGAATTCACTTAGCGCCATTAGTTGGGCAATTTTGATTCAGTTTACAGTGGCAAGGCAGTAAGTTCGGATTCAGATTTAGTTTTATTGGCAAAGTAAGTTTACTCAAACAAGGAATCTGACTTTGTGGGTTGTTCCTGTAGGTCACACCAAAAAAAACCCACAAACACAAAATCATAAAAAAGTACCACATAAAAAAGTGTATAAATGTATAAATTTAAGGAATAGGTTTATTTGGAGTAGTATACAAAGAAAGAAAGAAACACTGTATGTATACAGTATTATATAAAAATTATGAGTAGTATAAAAATAATCTGCTATAATAGCAAATAGTCTGCTAATAGTCTGCTCGTGGCTCTCTGATGGAACTTGACTGATTCCGATAGGAATCTATGGAAGTTAATAATAGGCAAAAAGAGGATGAACAGAAATATATACAGATCTAGAGCATATTGCACTGTTGTACCGTTCTGAGTGTTTTGAACACTGCAGGGAAATAAAAAGAGAAAAAAAAAAGTTGGAATGGTATAAAGGTATAAATATGGAACTATACAGCCAGAACAGAGTTGAGTATTTAAGAGCTGACTATAGGATAGTAGGTGCATAGAGTTCATATAGTGACTTAGTAGTGATAGTGATGTCTGTCAAATATGGATGTGGCCAATTCTGTGAGACAGTGAACCAAGAGAGACCAAGTCCAAGAGAGAATAGAATAAAATGTCTTAAACGTACTGTAAACTAACTGTGTGTGACTCGAAATAATCATAAATCCCTTTTGTCACCTAAGCAAACAGGCATGAGGGCCAGATGATGAAAATCAAAGCCGAGCAAACACAACTTAAGAGTGTCAGAACTGAACGCTGATGTCATCACCACCGGCACTTTTTTTTAAAAATAAACTCCCCACGGCTGCTCGTAACACCCAGTGGCACCCTGAGCAAAACACACTAGTCTGGCTACAATCCATCTCAACATGTTTTTCCTGGCAGGCCAAAGCGGGTGCCATAATAGTAAATGGTCTCAGGGCAACCCCAGGCTTAGTCAGGGCTCTCATCCATAGATCAGCTGCATACAGTAGAGTGACCATTGTTTTTGTGCTCAGCAATGTTGTTACTGCTTCATCCCCAGAGATACCAGTGTTGATTCTGGGCCTCCATTAGTCTCTGAAATGCTCAGCTCATGTCAATATAAATGGTGTATGTCCCATCCTGGGACGCCTGGCCAGATTATTAACTTGTTTCAACACTCTTTCAACCACTTAATTTCAGTAATAGTGAACCCATTTGGACAAGCTGGTAAAACAAAACATTCAATGACAAGAACTGAGGCATGGCGGTGCCTTGTTGTCTCTGGGTAAGCCACTCAATTGAGACAGCTTTGTTGGGATGGCAAATGAGTAGAATTAGCTTAAGAGACAGATGTCTCCTTATTGCTGCTGACACAGACGACACCACAGTAGAGACAAAGATCCAATGGTGAGCCCTCGGTGGCTGCAAAGTGCTGGCACACTATTCAGAGCTTAATCAAACGAGTCTCTTCAAGTGAAAAAGAAAGTAAGGGAACAGTGCCCCACTCTGTCCATGAGGGGTAAGACAAATGGGGCGGCTGAATTATCTGCCGGGGCAGGTTGTCAAGGGCAATAAGGCTTAAAGAATCAAACAGGAGGTGGGCAAAGGCAAAGAGAGCATGTCTGCAACACCTTCGTGTCACAGAAAAAAGGATAATTAGGCTGCCCTGTAATCAGTATACACAGATGCACGCACACAAAAATACAGGCCGCCCCGTTAATTGGAGACACAGCCATCGTAAGCACAACAGGGGTGCAAGGGGCTTTGTCCCCCTAAAAGTGGGTCATGATTGAAAACCGCAAGGGGAGACGAGAATAATACAATCTGCATACAAATCGGGCGTGGGGGTAGGTCCTTCATACTGCCTGACACTATCACCTGCCCACCCTCTTTGTACATGTCTGTGTATGGCTGAAATTTCACACAGCTGGGATGAGACTACCCTAAACCTCCCTTTGTGTTTCTGTCAATAATCATGTTTGCACTCTCATGATCCTCTGGCTTTAGCTCCGGTAAGTTATTTGCTGCTGCACCTCTACTACCTACACTACTGGCTGATGTATGTGGCTCCACTGGCGCTCAGGGATCAACTCAGCTGCAGCTACTGACATGTTTTCTTATCTCGTGGCCGTCTTTCATCTCTTCATTCTGCCAGTTTTACAGCACTAGAGCAACCATTTTTTTTTTTTTTTTACTAAAAAATAGTATATGGCATATATAACAGAAGGATACAATGCTGAGTAGTGATGAAAGATAATTAAAAAAAAAACACTGCTTGGATGTTCATGTTAGGGTATCATAAGCAGTGGTTCTCAACGTGGGGTCCGGGGACCACCGGGGGTCCTTGAGGGGGTTCCAGGAGGTCCCCAGCAAACTGATGAATTGTTAAACTTCACCGTTATTTCATTTACAAGAAATTTACAAGAAAAGAGATGTAGAAATGACTGTTTCGATCATAGTTTCACTGTTATCTCTCTACCTACAATACAGATAATCATGGAATTCTGGACAAAATCATATTTAACAATAAAAAATATTCTCAGATTTGGGTCTGAGACACAAAATCTCATCAAATGGGGGTCCGTGGCCCTAATGGGGACTGAATGAGGGGTCCTTGATATGAAAAAGGTTGAGAATCACTGATTATAAGGATATTGTGAGCATACATTCATTATTCATTCATTATAATCACATTACAAACATTTATGATATAAAACTGGTTTAAGTTATGAGACAGTGCGTGTTGAGATTGTTACCAGTTATCCCACAGGGTATACTTTGAGTTTTTCCACGTTATGGCCCATATTCATAACACTCATGGGCAGGGTTAAAGATGTGGTAGTGGGTAAGACTGTGGCGGTAAGCATTTTCCCTATTCACAAATGGGGTTTACCACCTCAGTTCTACCGCCTGTGCTATTTTGGCACCACCGCCCGCTTTTGATCATTTGCATGTTCATTATCTACGTCAAACAGTTTCTTTAATAAACAAAATATCTCTAAAAGCTATGTTTTGTCCATGTGTTTCAGTGTTGTCCTTGGAAACAGGTGGTCGTGGTTAATACATTTTGCATTGTGTGACAACCTCTTCTCTTAATATACGAGTTCTGCTGGTGAGAACGTTCTTTCTTTGCCTTTCTGACATATCTAGTTTGCGATCCATTGTGCTTGCGCTTGGGCGTGGATGAGAAGGGGGGGGTGTTCAATATACAACACTTCATTTACATATTGATTTGCATTGGCTTTCACCTGGGCCACTACAGGCGATAACGCCACGGTAAAGTGTCTCCGCAGTGGTAGCCACCGCCACAGTAACTTTATGACTCTTTTTTTTGTGGTAACGATTATCATGTGCTCGTAATACTTTATAAAGCCTCATGAGTAACACTTAGACCACTGATTCTCAACCTTTTTCATATCAAGGACCCTAATTTAGTCCACATTAGGACCACGGACCCCCATTTGATGAGATTTTGTCTCTCAGACCCAAATCTGAGAATATTTTTATTGTCAGATATGATTTTGTCCAGAATTCCATGGCTATCTGTATTGTAGGTAGAGAGATAACAGAGAAACTATGATCAAAACAGTCATTCTTCTACATTCTCTAATTGTGTTAACTTTTTGTAAATGAAATAATGCTGAAGTTTAACAATTCATCAATTTGCTGGGGACCCCCTGGAACCCACTCAAGGACCCCTGGTGGTCCCCGGACCCCACGTTGAGAACGACTGACTTACACAACTACCAAAATATGCCACCCTAAAAAAACGTTCTTTCTTTTATCATTTAGACAATTATATATCTATGTAATTAAATGTTTGTATGTCATATAGCTGGGAGTAAGACGCAAGAGTTGACATTCAGAAGGTCACTTAGGTCAGATCGTAGTCGGGTTGATCCTATTAATCAAAAAATAGTATGATAAACTCAGAGTAGATGCAGCACTAGACCCAAGCATCCTTCTCCCGTAAAGAATATAGAGAAATGCCTATTCTGGGCAAGATAATTCAGCCAACCACGCATTTGTATCAAGAAGCAAGTGGGCAGAGGAATTGGCATGTTTGATGCAATGGTATACGATGAGGAAAGAAGGCGTAAAAATAGATTAGATTATTAATAATGTCTTTTTAAAATTAGGAGATATAGAATTGTGGATTTGACGTTAGTTGATATTCACCTGAGGCCCTCATGGATAGACAGCGTTCAAAGCAGCCAACTACTGGACCTATGATTATATGGCAGGCCCTGAGGACCGTTAGAGAGACATAATGAAGGTAATATTCTTAGTGGACACACTCTATATAGGCCATGATCCCACGCACATTGGGTCATTGGGGGTTAAGTTGTGAGCTAAGTGATGGGTTAGGGGCAAGACACAAGGCACTCAAGTATATATGTGCTCCAACTGGTTTATTTCCAGCATACAAATAATAATAACACAAATATATGTCAACATGAATGATTTTTCATCACCTTTGGATGAGTATCAGATGATTAAAGAAAAACTAATCTTATAATCTTGATGATGCTAACTAATTAAAACTGACCTTTGCTTGAACTTGTGTGAACTCGGTGTCAAAGGAAAAGCTCTCACCCAACTGATCTTGTTGTGTAACCTTTTCTTTGTATGTACTTGCCACAATTGCAATGCTTGCAACTCAGTGAACTCAAAGTCCTGTTACACCCTGACGCCGGGACTTTATTGAGATAAGTCATGGGAGATGGTCACCAAGCGATCATTAGCTCTGGATGAGTCTCAGCTGATCAAAGAAAATGAGCTCATACACCGCTGTGGTAAAATATTAAACAATTTCCTTCAACAAACTTTTAAAATTAAGGGTAAAATGAACATTATTCACAAAAACCTTTTCCTAGATCCACACAGACAATACTTACTTTTTCTTTTAATTATCAATGAGGCACAAAGGCAATACAATTTATAATAATGTCTCAGAAAACAACTTTTGGGTTTGTTTGTCTTCACTAAGCGCGTTTTCACATTATAATAGGTCTTTTAAAAGGTTAAATGTGTAATATTTCTGCTTTCCTGAAGCATAATATGACTAGTAAATATCAGTAGAGGTTCCTGAATGGTAGTGAGTGAAACAAGGTGAACGGCCTCGGCGCACGTGCTGCGGAGATTTCTGCATTCAAAAACACAGGAGCGGGCCGAGGCTGGGTTTTTGTTGTTTGAAGGCCCTCCTACCACATGAAGGTCTGTTTAAAAATCTGGCTTTGTTAATGCCTTACTTATCAGCAAAAAACACATGTCTAATAGGTATATAATTTGAGACTTTATTACTAAATGGTAGGGTGTTCTGGTCAATTATTTTTTAGAATTACCCAACCAAATCAATTTATGGAACTTTTAGCAATATTTCCATATGTGATGATATTTTATACTTGACTAGACTAGACTTTTTTTTCTATTTGGTTGATATTACAACACACTTGTCAATCACAGTTAACATTCAAAAGAATATATTCCAAACAGAGTCGCTCCTGGCTGGCAGATCACATAAAATATAAGGCCAGAAAATTCCAAGCTCAGATTCCATTTTCTCCATTTATCCGATTATTTATGTACCTCAAAATGTAACCTCACAAACCATATCAACAAGTCAATGGGGTTTGTGTGATGGATCAGTCAGTTAAATTCAAGGCATTCAAGAACCCAGTCACTGCTCTGCCGTTACAAAATGGGGTCTCACATTTGAAAATATGAGTTATGATACAGCTAATGTGGTTAAGTGTTTGAATTACCAAATTAAGGGAATAAGTGTAGCAGGAGCTCAAACATTGAAAATTCAAATTATTTTGATCACATCCAACTGTGATTTCTCTCACCCACACTACTTTCAGGAAAAAAACACAGGGCAGAGATGGAGCAGTGTCATTTTTCACAATAAGAACCTGTGGCCTTTCATAAAAGCAGCAGTGCACACACACACACTTGCTAAGCCATGCTTTCACCGCACCACCAAAATCAAAGGGTGCAGCTTTGTTAAGTACATTTAGAAAAAGTCACCTACAAAGTCTGCTAGGAGGGCAAATATAAAAAGAGATGGGCTTTGGAGTAGAAGAAACAATGAATCAGAAAAGCAACTTCAAGTGGCACCTGTTGCGGAGCGGGAAGACCAGGGCGGAGGATTGGAAGGGACAAAGGCTGAGCATTATGCTGCTGTTATAAAGAGTGGGTAAACTTGTTTGCTTTAGAGGTGTTGTCCCGGTTGCCCCAGCGGCTATGTATTGTGGGGACGCCCCTGGCCTTTGTTTTCTGACACGAACAGGGGGTGTAGAGAGGGAGGGTGCACACTGATGCGTGACTGAATCACTATTGGACTGGCAGCAGTGAGAGAGTCTGTAGAGGACGACACCTGCATCATCAACACCGCGCCTCGCCAACTCCCAACTTTCTCAAGGACCGGCATAAAGACACGTGATCCGGGGTTCAACGGACATGGGTTTTTGAAAGCTGAGTCGGACACCAAGGTTTTTATATTGAAGCTGTCACCAATATTTTGTGTCGATATCTTTAAATTCAACATTTTTTATGCCCATGAAATTACAAGGATTCATTGTTTTCCCTAGAATATGGTTGTTGTCTGGGTGGAAAATGCCTCTGAAACAAGACAATATTCGATATCTGATAAAAGGCCAATATTGGCTAACCAATATATCAGCAAGCCAATATTAGTCTAACCCTAGAGTGATCCTGATTTATGCTTTTATAACCAATGTGTAGTCAGTAGATGCATAATCCTTTTGTAAGTGATGACTAACAGCGCCTACTGAATATAAAATTGCATTGCATTCAAAACCTAATACCAGTGTGTATATTAGCTCAGAGAGGTATTCGAATTTCATCAGCTACTGTGTGTTCTCTATCTATATGCCCTCTATCAGCCAATGAACACATTTTAGCAGAACAATGTGACACAATATGTTACTTTTTTTTTAATCTAAATCTGTATCTAGGGTAGCGAAAACACTCGGGTGCTCCTGCAAAGTGAGAGGCATGCCACCCAAATGTTTGAGAGATGTTGAAAACACTGACAGAAAGAAAACCATAGGGCTCAGCGGCAAGTCATACTGATGCCTGTCTGTCCTCACCTCTGGCATTTTCCCTTAGCCAACCTGCCAGGGTGTCAACAATAAAACTGGATTAATTCATACTTCAAACGGAAGCGGTAGGCACATAACGCGCACACACATATGACTCCTATTCATTGGTAACACATTTTGAAGTTCGGGCCTGTGCGTTCGGCCGGCGTTCATTATCAATCGGAAAGGCTGCTGAACGCCGAATGCAAAGCACGGGGAAAGTGGAATCAACCTGTTCAAACAGAGATGGGTTGAGAAGTGCCATTCCCACGACGAGGTGTGCCAGCGAGCTTTTGAAAGTGTGATGAGTCAGGGCAAGCTCTCGGGTATGTTGCCACAGAAATCCAGAGTGAGTGTGTCTTGTTTGATTTTAAGAGCTCCTGTTCTTAAATAGTCTTGTCTGTCAGCACTTATAGATTCCCGCTAAGAGGCCAGAACAAAGAACTTTCCCATCATTACTCGGCTGGGATTTTCCTCAACGCGGCGATGTGTTTGTGTGCGATGGGAATAGGTGTGAGCTAATTGGAAAGTGGAAGGATACAGTGCGTTGTACGTTGTGAGAACTTTTTTTTTGTGTGCTTTACCTGTATATTCGCTGGGTTCACGGTGTCCAATGCCCTGTCCGGTACCACTGCAGCCTCTATTTGCATAAACAACCCGCTAAGGTGCATTTCTCACGGGCTCCGCATTCATTAGCGGACCTCTTGAAGCCGCGGCGTGTTTTGACACACCGCGTCTCGGCACTTACAATATTTACACAGGTCCGGACCACCAACGGCACTGCGCCCTTCACTCCTCCCATTTCCAAACACATTCCCTTGCATATCTTTAAGCCCCCGAATTCGAACTTGGCTTTCTGACATGACATTTAAAAGAGTCGCTCCAGCTTTTACACCTCACCTTTCACCCACACCTCGCGTCAAAAGAAATGCGATCCATCATTCTCAGGGGGGAGAGAAAAGCAGCGGCGTTTGGAGGGAGATGAGTGAGAAGTTACATGTTTGATCTGTCGAAATATTTGCAGAAGGATTCCCAAACGTGGGAGTGTTTAAGCATATCCGAGGGAGTTTCCCCACATCTGCTGAGGGTGTGCAGTAGCAGCTTTCAGTAACTTCACCCTGGGGATCATTACTGTACTCCTAACATATTAATTTTTTCAGGTTTATCGTAAGGCATCAAAAGTCACGTTCATCCAGACAATGATGGATGAGGCTGACTGAATATTCATCCTCCTTCCAGCAACTTGCGTTCACACCTCAGCTCAAACTGTTCTTCCCCACTGTCCCTTTGATCGAGCTATTTCATTTCATGCAACCAAATCAACTCGCGGGCACTGAGGCAAGTCTCTGTCACATTCACAAATCACTTCTTCAACTCTTTCGCTCTCGAAGGCAGGCTGATACAGATGTGATTTACAGATAGGCTCAGCGCTGGGATGGGCTGAAAGCTGTAGAGTGTACATTCTGCTCTGATACCCGCCAGGTCTCCCGCTATCTTCACAGCCAAGCCAGACCTTCTGGCACCTGGTAATTTACCACCTAACGGCAGATAGAGGACGCCTTTAAAGTGCTTTCCATGATCTCCACCTTCTCCTTCCTCAACAGGAGACGGGTCTGCGGCTCAGGAAAGGCTACACGGAGCTTTTGTGCGCTAATATTTCAGTACATCCTAAGGAGACGGTGCACTTTATTTCTGGAGCATACCTACGCTAATGCAACGCTGCTTTAAACTAGAGAGGTCATCCGCCTACAACAAAACCTCAAGTCGAACCCAAACGCGGTTTCCAAATGAGAAGCAAATGTTTCACCGGGACAGATTTACGAGATACCATCATTTCAGGTAACGCAAACTATGCAGCTCAGTAAAATATATGGCGACTAAGAGCGGGTAGGCAATGAAAAGAGGTTTGATACAAAGGCCTACTAATCTAGCTGTCAAGTTTTAGAGTTATCCATGATGGCCTCGTTTCACCGGGAGGATCTCAGGAAAATAAACTATGCAATGGCCTTTCAGTGTATGATTTCTCTTGAAGCAGTCACATTACCACGAATGATAGAGTGTCTGGCCAGCATACGCTCACATCTTCAAAACCAATGAGCATCGGGTCAAGTACTCAGATGTCCCAATCAGAGGGATCCATTAATATCAAGGTAGTCTTGAACTTCTTGCTTGACAATGCCATGAAACTGACCCTTGGAGACAAATCTGCCTTCCTAATATGGTGCTAGCATTGTGCAGAGAGCGTATGCATAAGAAGATAAAAATAAATAAATGATAGTCTAGGTTATAAATGAATACTTACATTAACTCTCATTTAATCTTCTATCTAGCGCGGATCAGTGTTATCACCTCGTTAATTTGGCAGAGAGTGAAACCTCTTAAAACATATCCAATAAGAGAAGTTCAATTGTATTGATTGAAAAAAGGATAATATCACCGCTATTAAAAAAAATCAATAAAGAAATTACAAAATAGACAAACAAAATGGAGCAAGGTAATTATATCTTCCTGTTTCCATGCCTAGTATTAGGAAAATAAAATCAGTACAAGAGTGCTTGAACTGATATAACTGAGAATCTTGCATAAATTGCCTTTTCACTGCAAGTAGAGACACATACACGCGAGCACGCACACATGAACACACACACACACACACACACACACACAACCTCACACTATGGATGTAAATAGAGAAAAATATTTACAACTACACTGCACAATAAAAAAGAAACATAGTACTGAACAAAGTAGTTAAGTAGTTTAATGGATCAGAATTTCTTATCAGTGTTCTACCATAAGGAGGTAAGGTTGCAGAAATGGCTAACTGCCAGTTCTTATTGCTCTCCTGCTGAGACCCTACTACAATATGCACAAATAAAAAGGCATCAGGCCTTCAGCTGACAAATGGTTGCCACAATCACACTTATAGTATTAGCCAGCTTACGGTGTAAGCACACGAAGATGAGCCCAAACAACGGATGTCTATATCAAGATTAGTCGACTTATAAAATCACATAGGCAGATTAGGTGTCTAATTCCACTGACCCTCTGAAATAAATCTGGGTTTATTATCCAAGGGGCTCCAAACCTATGACTCAAGCCAAGTTCTAACAGCTGCTCCAGCAGACAGATTGCAAAAGATCCCCAACTACAAGATGATCCGCTCAAACAATCCAGATCAAGCTACATACGCTTAAAGAAATCAATTTCATTAGCTAGTCACCTTAAGTACCACAGTGCTCAAATACTAGCTGTTTATTTCCTAACAGGATATATACATTTAGATACTTTTGTTATAAGGCACAAGCGTTGTGTATCGGTTTTCCATTGGAGGGCAAATAATAGATAAGAGTAAATATTTAGAACTTCTTTCTGATCTTATTATGAATCCCGAAACAACAACAGAAATACTTGGTCCACTTGCATGCTTCATCAGTGGCCACGTATCACATCTTATGCAATGGCACACATTTATTGTGCTGTCCCTCAATCAATACCAGTGTTGGGAAACTGTTTTTTTAACCATTATTTATCCAGGGATGGGTTTTGCTAAGCACACATGCTTTTTCAGCACCGCCCAGATTCATATTCATACAATTACACACATTTACACCTCGGAGTTGCTTCTCTAACCTTTGTGTTAGAGACTACTTAAAGTGGAGACTACTTAAAGAATAATGCCAAGTGAACAAGTGGCCCATCTAACGACCAAAAACAATGTCACAAATGCACATCTGCAGTGTCAGCCAAGAAAGCTTCAAAATTGCTGCAACATATACAGTACCCATATAGACCAACATCAGCTGATAAGACCAGAAAAAGGAGTCAACAGCTTGACAGAGTGCAATAAAAGGTTTCTCACAAGTTCTCATAGAAGCACAACACCTTACATCATTTCATGTGTAAATTAAAGAATCTAAATGCAGTGGTGATAATTGTATCCCTGGTTGCTTTGCTTCAGTTTAAAAGTGGTTTAAAAGAGTCCTAGGTTCCGACAAAGTCCTGGCAGAAATTTGGGTCCATATTCGTGTAGTATGACCAGTTCCACTATTCCTGTGGGTGACCAATGGGAGCACGGTAAGAAATGATGGCATATTAGCGTGCCAGCTGTATAAAATGTAAACATAACCAAACATGAAGGTACCAAAATCCGTCGGGATACAATAAAAGAGGACAGACTCCTCCTCCGTCATTGGTGTATAACATGTGCAAGAAGGAAGAAAGACCACAACCCTGAGAGAAGCTGGTGGGATGCTATGAGTGAATATGAATAACCCAAACACACTGGGATTTGTCAGTAAGAAAGTCCAATATCCAGAAAACAAAGCTCAGCTCTAAATGTGAAAGAGCTCCTCTACAAGCACGTGGACCTGGACAGAGTTAAAGCAAGGACAGGCAACCATGTGCCATGGAGGGCTGAGCAAATGCAGGTTTTCATTCCAACTCTAGACTAGGGAAGCTGATTTCACTGATCAGCAAACCTTCAACCAGAGAGGAGAAAGTATCAGTGAAATCATCTGGTGTAGTCTTTGGTTGGGATGAAAATCTGCACACTCTTGCCCTCACAGCGATTGCCCATCCCTGAGTTAAAGGCTGAAGAGAAAGCTATTAACTCGATAGGGTTCAGTTTCTAGTTGCTATTTTATTTATGAATTTTTACCTCCGCCAACAGAGTTGGACGGGGTTATGTTTTCGTCCAGTTCCGTCTGTCTGTCTGAACTAATTTGCATGAAACTTTGTGGAAAGTTTGGTCATGAGGCAAGGAAGAACACCGATTGGCCAAAGGGGTCCTGGCTGTGGGTGTGGCTTCTCATAAAAAGGCATTCCAATTTTTAAAATGTATTTCTCAATACATTCAATTTCATTTCACTTTCAACTAACTAAAAGTTGGAACCACTTGGTTTCATGCTGCACAAATGAAATGCTGGCACAAACCCTGTTTGGACTGCTTGTTAGCAGCAAGAGGTTAGTAACAGGGATCGCCTTTAAACAAACAGCTGACTCTATTGTCTGTGGGCCCAAGTACTACAAGTATGTAAGAGACAAATTATATGTAGGTCCAAAATCGTCAAACATATCCTTTAACTCAATAAGTGTATCAAGTTTCTTGATGATTAGACAAACTGTTGTGGGTCATGGCCAATTTATGATAAGCCATGCCTTTGTAGCACCCTTTCAGGACAATTACAGGAATAGTTCACCCAAAAATGAAAATTCTTTCATTATCTAATTACTCTCAAGCCAGCTGAAACATAGGTGAAGTTTGTTAGTCCATATAACACACAGGGAGGTAGGCAGCACAACTCCATAGCAGCCATCTCCAAAACAGTTGCAGTCCATGGGTTAGGGTTAGGGTTGAGCTCCTGTGACTGGGCAACATTGCAGAATACAAGTGACTTTTCTGCCCCCATTTTCCAAGGACAGTCCGTGGATTTGGTGCTTTGTCCCGGCTGGCACTGGCACTGTCGCCAGGTTTCCCACTCTCCGGACTGCGTACATGTATTACTTTATCAGTCCCATAAATTACTGAGGGGGCGTATCATTCCCATCAGATTTCAAAATGCCCTTATCGCACAAAGTAGGCAAATTTTAATTTATAAATCACATACATCCGGACGGTTCTACAATTGACAGAGGATGTGAGACTTTACTGAAAAAGTGTTTTGATTGGTAACAATAGGCTACTCCCACTGGGCAAATATAGTTGATCGGGAACGAGATTGAAATCACTGAATCATTCAGGTAAAAACTACATTACCTGACTCTAGTAATATTTATGATGTCTGGACAGGGCCAGTGCTTTGATCTAGTTGAGCTGCTATATTCACAAGCTGCATGGAGCAATTTTATGGTCATTTTTTGCTCTTTTTGGACCACTAAAAAAACGGTCCCCATGGACTTAAGTTGTTTTGGACAAGACTGCTACGGAGTTGCTGGCAACCTCCCTGTGTGTTATATGGACTAACAAACTTCACCTGTCTTTTTTGGGTGAACTGTTCCTTTAAGGAGGGTTATCAATTCATTTTTGCCCCTTGGCATCACTGAGCCTTTTGATTTTTGTTTCATGGCTCTATCTTGAACTGCAGAATTTTCAGTTCTATAATGTTATCAATGACCCAAGCCAAGTTATGACCGCCTAGTAATATGACTGTGAATGGCTTTAATATGGCATGCACTATATATTATCCATGGCCTAAATGGTAACATAACCCTTAATGTAACTGCAGAAATTTATGACATAAATTAGACAGACATTTTTGAACATCTTCTTACTCATCTTAGTTCAAATGTGAGCCATCTAATACAAGACCTAATAACTTATTCATGATGAATTTACAAACTTTTAAATTTCACATCAAAGGATGAATTATAAAAGCTTTCTGTAAAACTGGAGCTACAGAATATAATTCATTGTGTAATACAAATAAATCGCTCAGATGAAAATAATCAGGTTTAATATCCACTCAGGCATGAGGACTGTCTTTTATTAGAGGTCACTATAGCTTGCAAGCTTCAAATCTCCTCTGTGCTATAACAAAGCATATTAAAACACACATGGTGTCTGCGTGCCTTCCCATTATCTGGAAATGAGTAATAATGCCTCCTCCAATAACTATATATTCGGATGGCCAGTTCAGATGTAAAGATTTGAAGGGGCAACAAAAGCGGGTGTTAGGGGGATGAGGGGTGGCAAGTTTTGGCACAGACGACAAAGTGGCAGACGTTGGGGAAAGCTTATGACAACAATGACAAATCAGATTAACAGGTCGAAATCATAGTGGTTGATGATGCCAGTAAACTTGTTGGAGTGTGTCATGCCCCACGCCAAGAGTGTTGTAGTCTGTTGACGTGGCTTCATACAGATTGGAGTTTAGATGTCTGGTATTTGCACCCAGACAGACTCCAAAGGTTTAAGTGCAATATGGTGTCAAATTCACAGCTGAACAGCAGGAACAGCAGGAAGGCCTCATGCAAGCGTACAAAAACAGCAACGTGTGGACCAGAGTGTGTCATCCCAAACTCCTCACAGCAGAATGGGGGCAGAGATGTGCATTTGTTTGGTGGGTTTAGAGAGATTCACACTGTGTCGTCCAGATGGCCAAAAAGCCATACTGAAGCTATACTGTATAGCACTTCCTGTATTTTTTTTTTTCTATCATCAAGTCGTGATTGTGAATATTTTTTGCGTTTTTGTCACAGTTGCCTTGCACTGATGGAGGGTACAGTGTAACAGCACCCACTTTACAATTTGTGACGGTGTCCCATCCCCCAATAATCCACTCACTTGAGTACCCCAAACTATGAACATCTTCCCATTACTGTAAACTGAAAGGGAGTCAGCATATGAGCTAACGGTCAAGCTGTCTGTTCCTGCTCAGACAATCCGATTTGTATCAGTTTGAAACATGTTTATACGACCAGGACTTTGCAATGAGGGCACAGTCCACTCATTATCACCAAGATGTTCCAACAAAGGTCAGAGGAGGTGAACCAGCCTGCGTCTCACAGAGGGCTGCCATGTCCGACTTGTTATAATCGGAGCTAGTCAAATCAACAGTTTGAACCAATTAGCCCTAATTAACCCTTCCCAAATAACTAGAGGATATAGACAATCCTGACATCCTTCATCTGGATCATTTGGCCAGGAAAGTAAATTTGTTTCAGTAGTTCAAAAAATCTGAAAGAAGATTTATGTGTTTTCACCCTAAGTAAAAAGATTAGACCAAATTGAGTAGAAAACTCAGATCAGAAAGTACCACAAAGTTTGGAAAGTTTCAGTTTAACCTGAATTGACCAGTCGATCAGGGTTAATCTTTTTAATCTGACAGGTCCTGTGATAATCTCAACAGTATTTGACATATGACAATTTGTTGGACAATAAGAAATAGTATTTGACATATGACAATCTGTTGGACAATAAGAAATAGTAATTAGTATTCCATTAAATATTGCATGGCAACTCTAATAGTTTCCATTTGTCCACAAAGTAACATTTTTAAGGACCAGGATTATTATAGTTAACTGAAACTAAAACTATTGCCACGAAGAAAAAAACATATTAATAAACTTAAATAAGAAAAAAAAACAAGTGTTTGTATTAGCATGTATTATTCCAAAATTAATGTGCAGTATCACAAAGAATCTTCTTACAATAAATAAGACCAACATCCACTATCCTAGATTGATATATAAACTCCAAATACACATACTTTGTAAAAGTGTGAACTTTCTTTTATGCATTATACTTGCCATTTATACGTTTAACAGTAAAATAAAAGCTAGATTTTATACTTTACTAAAATCCCCAGCCATGTAAAATTTTTTTTTTTTTTTTTCCATTACTTCACAAAGGAACACAGCTGTTCAAAATGTTTTTTTGATTACAACCAAAAATCTTTTTTAACAAATATCTATGGTTTTCAGTTCAACTGTCTTTGGTGTGATCCCCTCTCAAACAGAATCGAAAGGACCAGGAAATTTAAATTCACCAATGAAAAACTTGTGGCAAAGTCATTCCATACTAACTGGCACATGATTACATGCCATTATTAACAGATACAAGATAGCTGGGAGGCATCTCCTGACTGTAAACCAAACGGTAAAAAAGCAGCTTAAGGATTTACAAATCAATGAAGACATAAAAATCGGCTAAGGCATTTCAGGAAGCTGTGATACGTTATACCATGTCTCAGTTCTGCTGCCATTGTAAATCGGATTATGGGAGGGATGGGAGTGGGTATTGATTGAAATACCCCAATGCCTCATGGCACAGCATGTGGTCGCTTTGCAGGAGATGGAGGTACAAATGACAAACACCAAAATAAAACAGTACACTGACTTTGGCAATTGTACAGAAGTCCTGAGGGTTTATCAAGGGGCATTTAACAATGTACTCATTGGCTGGACTTTAATATTTTCTCCTTTTCTGACACGGACATAGATCATTGAGCACATAATACTATTATTACAGCATGTCTGTGCCAGACATAGCTCAGAATGCCACCTCCATCTGTCATATTTGCTACTCATTCAACACTTCAGGTTTTGGAGCCATCAGTCCCTTTTAAAAAACGAGGCAAGACGGCAATAAGATCAGATGGTTATTTTAAATTCAGTGCATTAAGGCATATAATGGTACACCTAAAAGTACATATTGCTTAAGGTAATACACAGAAGAGTGGAATCTGTGTGCAAAAACACCCACTTTTTTTTTACCTATTTTTACGTTTTACCTATTTTTTGGAAATTAAATGTGCTTGGTCTTTTTGTCTGTCTGTCATTTTTCTTCTTTTAATCTTGTAGTGTGTTGTTCCAAACATAATCGCAAAGTGTAGAATCGCTTGGTTTACTGGTGTCCTCAGATGTCTAAGGTTCAGATAAATAAGGTACTTCTCTGTTTCACACCCACAGGTTTTATGTATAGAGCTAATTAATGATCAGTTTATTTGCATGTGATTTCAGCTCTCTGGCTCCCTAGTTGATCAGCCTCCTTCATCTCTTCTATGGAAAATACAATCATTAGCAAACATAGCTTAAAATATATTGCATACTGTAGATAAATGCACCCAGTAGCCACATTATTAGGTAAACCTAGCTAGTACCGGGTAGGACTACACTTTATTTATATAGCACCTTTCAAACAGATTACAAAGTACTTCACGGAAATGGAAAACAACTAGATAAAAAGGCACTACAAACACATACAGAATAAAATTTAAAACAGGGCAATATCGAAAGCAATTATAATTATTGTTATTTATTATAATAATAAATAACATGAGTAAAACAAGCAATAAAAACAGAGAAATAATAGTATGAGTATCAGAGGTAGAAAACAGAGGAGAAATATAAACACGAATAAATAAAAGGTCAGTATAAATGAAACAAAAACAGTAAAAGCATGAAAAAGGCACAATCATGATTCATAGCTGGAAAGCTAATTAAAAAAGGTGAGCTTTAAGGTACTTCTTGAAGCTTTCAGTAGACCAACACAGAAAAAGCACAATCACCTCTTGTTCTAAGCTTGGCTAGAGGGACGGCGAGAACCCATGTTCGCAGCACCTAAGAGGCCGTGAGGTTTCATAAGGGGTTTTAACAGATCAGAAATATTAGTAGGCACAAGACTGTGTAAGGCCTTGTATGCGATTAAAAGAATCATCACTTCAGCAGAACTGAAGTGATGTGAGATCTACGAGTAGTACTGTATGTGTTAGTAATCATGCAGCAGCATTTGGACTAGTTGCAACCTAGCAACGGTGAATTTGTCGGGGGCAGGTAAATAAAGCATTGCAATAGTCGAGACGAGAGGAAACAGCCTTCATTACAGCTTGAATTCTTTGATTTTTTTTGTAATTCAACACAAGGTGCTGGAAACGTTCCACAGGGATCTTGGTCCATGCTGACTCCATTACGTCACTCAGTGCCTGCAGATATTGTGGCGACAAATTCATGCTGCAACATCCCATTCCACCTCATCCCGAAGTTGCTTATCTGGTTGTGATCTGGTGGACTGTGTAGGCAACTGGAGTAAACTACAGTCACTGTCATGTTCATGCGTGCTTTGTGACATGGCACATTATCCTCCCAGAAGTATCACAAAGGTCAGCAACAATCTTTAGGTACGCTGCTCCGTTGGTACTAAGAGGCCTAATATGAGGAAAACTTGTACTGTATGCCCTGTACTGTTGACACCAGGCAGGATGGATCTGTGGATTCATGCCGTTTATGCCAAATTCTGACACCGACATCGGCATGTCACAACAGAAACCGGGCCAGGCAGCGTTTTTCCACTCCTCAATCAACCAATTTGGTTTGTGTGTCCACTTCATCTTCTTGTTCTTGGCTGACAGGAGTGCAACCTGGCATGGTCTTCTGCTGATATAGGCCATCCACTTCAAAGATCAAGTTATGTTCTGAGATGTCCTACTGCACATCACTGTCGTACTGAGCAGTTATTTTGTTAGATTACTTGTGGACAACCTATTGAACGAGCTTGAACGAATCTTGCCATTCTTCTCTGACCTCTCTTATGAACGCAGCGGTTTCACCAGCAGGACTGCAGGTGTCCGGGTGTGTTTATCGCGTCATCCTTGTTAAACTCCGGGAGGTCAGCTGTTTTTGAGATGCTGGAACCGATGCCACGTTCATGATGCGCTTGAATCACACGTCTTGCCCATTCTAACACTGAGTTCAACAGTAACTGAACATCTGGGTCCCGTTTGTGTGCTTTATACTTTATTTACATTGGTCACTACACTCCTCATTGTCTGGAGAAGTGAGCTGTTTGCCTAAATGGAGATGTGCCTAATACAGTGGCTACTGTGTGTAGATTCGCTATTTATATAACAAAAGTATTTATTATAAAATGCCAGATTAAGTATTGTCTAACATCGATCATAAAAAGATTTATAAACATCACCATACATCACTGTATCACAGCAGCCCATGCAAACAAATGGCAAGGATGGTTTATTTATCCAGGGAACGCCTGCTGAGCATGTGCACTCTTTTTCAGCACAGCCCTGCTTGACATTAACACAAGTTAACATCATTTACACCTGGGCTGCTAGGTCCCTGACATCATCTAATCAGAAGCATCTGGTCTTCCTGAGGTCCCAGTTCAGACTGATGAATGATTGGGATTTTGCCGTGGATAAACTGAGACTGGAATATTTCCCCAAAGCATTAGAGCAACCGAATCAATATCTTTAAATTTGTCTAAAAAACAATTTTTATTATTTTTATTTCACACTTTTCACCATACTCTTACTTCCCTTACATTTTGATTTGTTGTTGATTGATAGTTGTTGAGGAAGGGGAAACATTACATTGATTTTTCTTACTTGGTATTCCGGTTATACAAGCCTGCTTCTCCAACCTTTGGGCTACCACTAGCAAAAAATATACCTACATATCTTATCCCTATACTGAATGCTATGATAAAAAAACAAAAACAAACACATGCACACACATACAGACACACTTACTTGGTTGCTTGGTGATCAGCGGCTTTGTAAACCATTATGGTCCATTTTCACCACTGTAGTGACCAGGGTTGTTTGCAAGCTAAAACAATGCATTGTGGGAAATATTTTGCTCCCTCAAGTGTATTCCAAAATTTGAGCTCAGAGTTTGGATACTATGGATAAATGCCCCACACAAGTAATAGTGCAAAGGTATTTGATGGTAGTGATTTTTCACTTTTTTAACAGAAAAGGAACCTTCAAGATAAAAACTAGCCAGTGCTCATTCTATGTCAGGTCTAACAGCTCATTGATCATGTAGGCGGAAAGAGGAAAGGAAAGCGAAACTCACTAATGTTGCTTAAGCAAATATTCCAACCATATAATTACCCATGAGTGACATGAGATCACAATTAAAGAATATATTCTTTATTGTGTAATATTGCCTATAAAAATAAAGGAAAAATAAATATCAATATTGTACAAATGTGAGAAGTAATGGTAAGGGTCCTTTTCATAGAGTGAAATATGAAAATAGCAGTCCGAGCAGCGCTGTAGTCTACAGTACAGGGCCGGTTGATGAAACAAAATAAAATTGAACAGCTGTGTCTTTATCATGTGCGCAATGTGAAGAACACTGTCCATCTCAAACCACAAAGGAGGCTTCTCTGTGCTTACTTTCAGGAGATTGTTCTCTCCAAGACAACTTGGGAAGAACTTTCTCCACAAGGACACAAGTAAACTTCAGATAATCAGCCTTGGGTGTTAAAATCCTTCTGGGCTCTAAGCTGTCTCCATCCCTCAAATGCCTCTCCAATATTTACCCGCGTTTTACTACGTCTCAAGTCATGGAGCTTTTTAGAAGGATGCCGAGGCTTTTTAGGTCGGGTAGAATCTATCTCTGTTGATACAGTTCGTTTGCTTGCTTCCATGGCTGCAGCACGCTGTGTTTGCCTGGCAACCCGGGGTGTCGAAATGGTACTACCAATAATATCTGTGGAAATGGGCAGTGGGCGGGATCACACAGGCCAAAACACAAACAGACGTTCCGCTCCGGAACGGAAATTTCAAAGGAGAACATACATACATCGGAGAAGCCAGTATTTCAACTTAGCATGTTTCCATAATCTCTGCTGACATATCACAGTCATTTTATGATTTAGTACAGTAAATATATTACATATTGGTCCTTTAAGTTACATTAGGCACAGTGTGCGCACCTGCAGTTCACATCCCTAATGCTGTCTAGAAATGACAGTTTAATTGGAGAGAGATGTGTTGGAGCAGATTGGTGTGCGGGCTATATGTTCATATGGCCTGCTGTTTTCAGCATGTTCCTAGCCTAATATTCAGACTGAATGGCCATTTCGTTACCACTCCATTATTCAGCTTGAGATTGCCTCCATGTTAGCCATTTTCTGTGTGTGAGTGGGGTTGATTTTCCCCGAACCAATCTCTAGTGATTGACATATCCGGCTGTTCTGACGTTACTTGAGTCACACTGATGCTGGACGTATTTAACAACTTTACCAAGAATGTTGGTCATTTCTGACAAAAAATATCACCTTTGCAAAGACACTATGTTGGTTAAGCAGGTGATTTCAACAAATATTCTGCCGAAACGCTGATGAAAAACCATTGCATGAACGGTTCAAACTTTAGTCCCACCCACAAAAGGCGCTGATTGGCTCGATTGTTTCTCCAATCTAGAACAAGCTGTTGACTAGAGCAACACCAGACTCTCTGAATCGCTCCAGAACAAAATCTAAAGAGTGGGCGGGACGAGATTCAGGAGTCTGGAACCAGGCTAGCATGTTCCAGCACCCTAAGCAAAGTCACACTTCATATTTTCCTTTCACACAGTAACAAAACACTATTATCATACGAACATGAGAACACTAAAGTCTAATGACAAAGACTTCACAAACTATTGGTTCGCATTGATGGTTTACCTGATCTTGAGCCGGGTCTCGAAGATACTGGATCTCAGCTGCAATGAAAGCTGCAGACAGAGCTGGGCTCTGAGACGAACAGCCTCTGCACTGCAGAAACCTGGTAATAGAGCACTCTTCAGCATTCCAGATGCCATTATATGCTGCATGAATGAGAAAGACTGAAAATATCAGGTAACTTTGACAACCTAGGCAACAACAGCAATGTGCAAAGAATCAAAGTCTAGGTCTAACAAGTTCATATTTGTGAATATATTAAACTCTCTTTGTGATTAATACAATAAGGATCTGTATTTCACAGCTAAACTGTTAAAAATGACTTTGGTTTCAAGCTTATGGGCTAGATTGTTGCTATGGGTGCCAATTGAATATTAAAAGTTGTTTTTGGTTAAGTGAAATGCGGATATTTTTTTCACCACAATTTGATAAATACCGAATATATAACATATAATATAACAGAGAAAATAACAGTAAAAGGCAAAATGTCAAGGTATTTGGTATAAATTGCAGGAACGGAGGATGTTTTTATAAGTTGGAAAACTCCTATGATGAAGCAATTTGAAGAAAAAAAAGGACTTAGAAGATTGATGATCTGACCTAAGGACAACTAAAATGAAAAAAAACAACAACTGATCAACATAGGATTAAAATGCCAAAAAACGTATTCTTTATTATAATTTTTTCAAATTTCCACAACCAATTCCGCAATGGTATCTCAACAAAATAGCTGTCGACTCACCAGTTAAACTGTCACTGTAAGGTTGCAGAGTATCCCTTAGGGCCTGTAGAGATGAGATGCTTTGGATTACCAGCAGTAAAGCTGAGTTGTCTAAAAATGATGGCTGGTGCGGTGCGCATTGGCAATGGCGTGTTGTAGTTGCTACAGGCCAAAATCTGCCTTTTCTCAGGCAAGCTAGATGTTCAATTACACACACAGCACTTCGCAACACACCTGAAAATGAAATCACATGTCAGTGAAAAAATATCAAGCGTACTTACATTGAGAAATTACATGCTTTACATTGTGGATCCATTATAACTGAACTGCAACATTACAAGGATTGCGGCGCAATTACCTTCAGCCACAGGAAGGAGCTCCTGTTCACACATAGCACAGTGGAGTCCCAAAGTACATAGTTTCTGGCCTTTCATTCTCTGTAAGTGCAATAAAAGGTAAATGAAAAGTTTTTTGAGAAGTTTGCACCTGCACAAAACAGAAGGATCTGGTTCTGCATAGCTTAACATGTTCAGCATGGCAATAACGCAGGCAGTGTAAAGGGTTGATTCCCATGGGGGCAGCACATAAGACTGTGTATAAAAGTGTCCACAAAAAGTCAAATGCTAAATTATGTGAAAAAGGTTTAGATTACATTCACTGTACACTTTAATGAAGGATTCTATGATAGCAATACTCCTTTACTGCAGCACAAAGAAAAATAGAGGTGAAATAACGTTTGAGAAATTACATGCCAAAGCCACATTCGTTCCCTTTGCTCAAACTACTCTCCCATGGCACCAAATGTGGATCCCCAACACTATAGTAACCTGCCGTAGCAGTGGCACCAGCCACTCACCTTTCTTTTTGGAGAGGCCTTGTTAACCCTCCTGCGCTTCTGCTTGCAGGTCCTCTGTATTTTTATTGCTTGATTAGAAAAAAAGCATTGTAATATATTTGTATTACTTTATTCGACATAAATGCATAAATGAGCTATAGAAACAGCAATACTCCGGCAAAACCCGACTCACAAAAACATTCTATTTCAAAAACATTCAACGCCTTTTACATTGAAGCAATTACTTCCAAAATTGCTGAATCTAAGCAGTGACTTCCTTCTTCCTTCTTTAGAGTTAGGGTTAGGGTTAGGGTTAGGGTTAGCGATAACGCCTCGTTCACAACAACGACAGCAATGGACCAGCAACTTCCTGTGGCTGTCGGT
Source organism: Centroberyx affinis (assembly GCF_046629955.1). Classification (NCBI taxonomy): domain Eukaryota; kingdom Metazoa; phylum Chordata; class Actinopteri; order Beryciformes; family Berycidae; genus Centroberyx; species Centroberyx affinis. Next base: position 27,983 of record NW_027279695.1, read on the forward strand.
TCCGTTGGCCTACGGATGACGGATACCTTGGATTTTTCCAAATTCTTCATTAGTACTGTGGCCAACGGGTATAAATGCACTACAACGGCGCAAAGCAATTGCATTAGGAGAAATGCGCTGTAACTTCAGAACGCACTCCAATTTCAGATAAACAGAAAACCTAACACAATGCTAAAACAAACCTGGCAGTTTAATTTTGTTTGAAATATGCTTCCATGCTGCATCCCAAGCAACTTGGTCGCAGCAGCTGTCGGAAGTCAGGGCATTGTTGAGAGGGTGAAGATTGCGTTGAGTAAGACGGTACATCAAATCAGCAGACGAAGTTGCGCACATAGCGTTATTTTGCAAACGTTTGAAGCAGGTCATTGTTGACGCAAGGACGGACCCTCGATTACTGCATAGCAGTCCAACGGAGTCAAAATAAAAAAATACAAATGTTTAAAAAAGTTTAACGTGTTTAGCCCATGAAATACAATGTCCAGCAGAGCCTGACGAAGTGGGGTGACAAAGAAGCTGAACATTTTCAACACATCCAACCACTCCACATGCAAGTGGTCCACAAGATGGTGTTGCGTTATCCCTCTGTCAAATTTGTCTCCTAGAAATTTATGACTTCAGGTGTATCGTAAGCCAACAATGTAGAAAAAACAAAAGAGTGCTTGACTTGTGTCTCGTTCACATATTTTCGCAGAGTGTACTTGAGCCAAAGTGTCTTAGAGGCATGGAAGAATGTAGGGCTAGACATGAACAAGGTAACCTCACATCCACAGGACTATACTATCTATTATATGATGTTGTGTACAGATTAGCTTACCTATTGGCATGGTGCCCTGACTTCCAGAACCATCCACTGGTGGACTAGAAGGACTACACCCAGCTACTCCAGCATCCTGAAGGCCTACTCTATCTTTGTGCTTGGGAGTGACAATGTCAAATTCAGCCATGATGGGACCAACAGGGGTGGCAGGCACTTTTTCTAGAGCTTTCTGTGCTCTCACGTCCACACAGGACCTTCTTGAATCCTTCATTCTGGAGTTCACACCTGGTTCCAAGGTTAGCATGCCCTCTTGGCAGGTCATCTGGCCTTCATCCTGGACCTCTGGCATGTGATGTGCATGATAAGCCTTCTGTCCTAATTTCTGTTTAGATTTTGGACCAGGCAATCTAGCAGATCTGGCTCTGGAGGGTCTGCCCTTCATCCCCAGGGCCAATGCTTTTAAATCAGGACCTGCTCTGGCCTGGTCTTTCGTCCTCTGGGTGCTCCTGGTCTGAATCTGGCGAAGATCAACTCTCCTTGCACTGTTGGCTTCATAGCCTCCACCTATCAATTAAACCAAGTCATATATTTAAGTACTCCCTGTAGTCCCTATACAGTAGCTCATTTTTACATAGCAATCTTGCCTAGTGAAGCTTTAATGAGTTGGTCAGGAAAAAAGGGTGAATTAGGCTAATGAAATAAAACGGAGAGCCATCCGCAGCCATTACCGAGTCTTCCAGTGATGGTGACTCCCTATTAGGGTGCTTTTAACACACATTTGCTGCCCTCTCCACGCTCTGTGTTTTGATAATGATGTTAACGAGTAGCCATGCACGATTACATATACAAGGGTCAGAGGGAGGCAACTGATGAGCAAGGGAAGGCTTTAATGGAATAGTTGTCTACTCTCTGCTCGTCTGCACAAATCACACATTGGTGAAGTTTGTACTGTAACGAGTCAAATCACGTCAGTCCGATCATGTTTAGTTTTCCCATCTCCCTTCACCTTTCCCTGTTTCATGATTCTGCATTTAGCATTGGCTTGATTAAATGATTGCAGTTCCTCAGACTCAAACAGCAGAATATGGCCATTAAAATCATGATTACAAATTGTCTAAGGCCACAAATAATCATCTTTTCCTTACCATCAGAAAATTACAAATGGAAAGGCTTAAATCTGAATGACATTTATTTTGCCAAAGAGGAGAAATAACATCAAAGGACTACAAACAAGGAAACTTGTTACAATTTTTGTGGTTTAGTTCAATCCATTTAGATGGCTGAGAGAACACTTGACCCTTACATTTCCGTCATATGCTGTGGTTGAAAGAATTAACAGTCAACCTTACTGTGAAAAAAACAAGGCATAAGAACACTGAACAAAGCGATATCTCATGCTGGTTGTCATTGCTGTTCACAAACAAATTACCTTTGAAGACACATAGCCATATGGTTATGCCACTGTAGCTGGTAAATATATTCCTATTATATACTGTTGTAATAGGGGTTGTGAGGGTATTTTACTGTCAAAAAATGTAATTAGACTTTAAATAACTATATCAGAAGTTGACAGTTGGCAGTATATTTTACCTATATCGTACAGTCCAATCTAAATCACTGCTTGCTGTTATGTGAGGAAATTGGGCCACAAACATGACAAACATGTCAACTTTGTTGGAGGGTGTTAATATTTAAGGAGAGATCATTGCAGGAAAAATGATGAGAAAAAAAACATTATCCATGATATGCTAATATTTTATTTGTTTTTTCTGACTCAACAATTCAAATGAATGCCAGCATAAACAAATTTGAACAAATTACTTGGAAGTCGCACAAATGGCTGCAGCTGAACACATAACATGCATACACAGGCGAAGACACACACACACACACAGACACACACCAATCCCCCTCTAGTATATTGCACATAATTATGTTTGGAAGGTTGTGATTTCAATGGCAAAAATTAAGGTCTCTTATTTAGGTTAAGTCAGGCGTGTCTACAGTATATACATTCCTCACCAAACTAAACACACAGTATCTCATTAAAAGACATAACTGAACAATGAAGTGTTTTTTTTCAAGAAAAGTAAAAGGCAGATTTGTTCTTGCATTTTAATGATTAGCCAAAAAAAAGCGACAGCACATTAGAATCAACACCGTAATTTAAATAACGTTGTTTAGTTATGCAGTTTTTAACTGATAGCAGCAGTTAGACAGCCTTAATGGCCTTAATAAGGCCATGCTGTCACACTAGATAAGTAGGAGCTGATCTGAGATGGGGGCTGGCTTGGCTGAGTCCACAATGAAGCCTAGTCATCTATGGTAATGTGTGGGCTAGCTGCCTGAGGCGTAGCTGTGACGTAGTTGGTTACCTTACAACACAGTCTAAACAAAATGGTGTGATTACGTGTTGTGGACACAATGTGAAGACTGCGTTCCTCCACCACGAAAGGATTATGTGATAATAGCACCAAATTGGACACAGCCATGTACACACTGAGTTGTTTTACAGGGAAGTAAAACAACTCAGGTGAAGGATTTTGGTTAGGCACCCCAAACTCCATACCATTACTTTCACCAGAATATTACAATATCAAACTACTGCCTGTTTCTAGCCGTGTCTCCCCCAAAGTAATCCTTTCGTGGAGGCAAAACGTTTTTCTCTCTGTGCATGGAGCATGTTATTTGGATTTTAAGACATTGTGCTCTTTTCACTAAATTTTGTGAAACCAGGCTGTTAGTTTACCTGATGGAGTGGAGGGAGCTTTCTGTCTGGACCTGGACAGTCTATGAAGCCTACTGCCTTCCTGTCTGCTCTGGCCTTCCGCCTGCTCTCCCTTCTCACCTTGCTTCTGTCCTTTGTCTTCTTTCTGTCCATGTGACAGTTCTTTGGCCTGGTCATTACTTTTGCTCCCACTCTGCTGTATATCATGCCTGGTTGTCTGTTCCTGCGCTGCACTGTCCTCACTGACTGAAAGAGCACTATCCCTCCGGCCATCTAAGGCTTTCCCTTGCCCTTCCCTCAGGGCCTGCTCTGAGCCAAAAAGATCTTCCGACAGCGGGGCAGGACTGCCTGCCCCTAAAACTGTCCTGGGAGGTGACTCGGTCTCCCCCTCTTTCCGTGGGCTGCCTTCCTCCTCTTCATCCTCAAAAAGTTCTGGAGTAAAGAAGGCAGTCTGGTCGTCCTCCTCTGGATCGTCTACTGAAGGTGGTTCACTTTCACAGCTGGGAGGAGCTGTGACGGCGGAGAGCTCATGAGCCAGAATGTGAGGTGCCACTTTCATTTCATTGGACCCGTCTCCGGCACTCTGCTCTGGACAAGATGCCTGCCTCCTCTCTTGTGCAAGGGAGTTCTCCTGATTCTCCTTGCCCTCAGAAAGGTTAGGTGGTTCACAGTGCTGGATGGCATTACCAGGCCCCCTCGCCTTAAAGATTGGCTTCTTGAAGCGGGTGCTGATGGGGGTGGAGGTGAAAAGGTGGTACACAGGCTGAGGACTAACGGTGCCCAGAGGGATTTTGGCTTCACTATTTTGATGGGAGAAGGGTTCTGCTGGGTGACTGTGGATCATCTTCTGAGAATCTGTGTTAAGGAAACATAATTCTGTGTTCAAAAATAAATCTGTAAAAAAGTAAATCTGTGTACAAAATGTTTATGGATACTTAGCAACATATGACAGATCTATGACAAAAAGACAACAGAGCAAAGATGCTAGACTCGCAAAAGCTTTTGAACCTCACAATGAAATGAGACTGGCAGGCAAAGCTCCAAGGTTGCAATATTATTTGATGAATCTGTGCATTACAGAAAAACATGAATGCAGGCTTACGCTCAATATAACCCAAACAAAGGTCAAGGGGATTTAATTAAAAGCAACAGTCCAACATCTGCTCATCAGCTCGCTCCAGCGCCACTCAGGCACGCAAAAGACCTTACAGTAATGAGGCAAGCCACTCAACTCACCCTGTGACCCCCCCCCCCACCCCACCCCACCCCCCCGCCCCTCGACATCCACCCCCAACCACGGCCTGATCCGCTCCTGCCACCCCTATCCACCACACCAAATTCAATTGAGCAAGCAGCTCAACCTTGTCATGACCCTAAAGACAATGGGTGCCGGCCACGGCCATGCGCAAACACGTCACCTCGCCATATTATCTCATGGTGAGATCACTCTCATACATCCTCGAGTGCAAAAATGACATGCATCTTTTTATTCCTGTCTTTTGCAAACCGTGCTGCTCGAAGAATTTACATATCAGTCATAATTCATGAAGAAATAAAAATATCTATCTATCCAAGAGCTGAAATATCTACAAGCATACATTAAGCAATCTAAACGTTTTGGATGGAAAATTCTGTTTACGCACACTCCGAGCATAGATTCAAACAGATTATTGATAATTCACTGTGATATATTAGAATACCACATTTCTGTACAGGCTAACATTCACTCTTAAGTACAAGCAGGAAAATCAAGGAATCAGCTTAGACTAGACCCCAGAAGGCTCTGTTGGCCCTGTTGGCATTTCATTTATTTATCAAAGGCTTGTCCAAAAAGCATCAAAATTTCCCCTTTTGCTGCTCCCTCAGGCTTTTCCACTTTAGTGGAACAGGGACGTCTTCATCACATCACTCTATCATGAATAAAACACAATGAAGGCACATACTGAGATTGAAATTATGAAGCAGTACTTTGTCCTCCTTAAGCGACTGGGCTTGTGTGAAAACAGCGGTGAAACAGTGCCAATATAGAGTAAAACATTTTTCATAGATGGGAAAGGATTTTTGTAGGATTCAGATTGTTTTCATTGCCAGTTCTGGTGTTACATTTGGTTCCTGCTGGAATCCCAAGACAGTTTTTTTTTTTTTTTTTCAATGCTAAAGACATTTCTGCGCTCAACTCATATTCCTCAATGTCGCTCCTGTCTCTTATCAAAGACAAGAAAAAGCAAATCCTGCATCCATTCTTTATGCGCTGCCTATTTACTGGGGATGTAAGAATTGATATATTTTGAGAGAAAACATAAGACCTAGGTACAAAATGTCAGATTTGTCTCAATTATTTGCCCATCAATATATAAAAAAAAAAGTTTTATCATACTGCAGATTTATCAGCAATAATTCAGTTTCAAAATTAGATAGGCAGTACAGAGAAACTGGACAGGATTCACTGGACTAATAAATAAAGTCGATAATTACATTTTTGGGAGTGGAGCGGGAGAGATGGGTCAAACAAGACAAGCAGCCACTGTACGGTGGACCTTACAGAAACACCATGATCACTCAAGGCGCTAAGTGCTCTTCCATTTACGTCACCCGTGAATTCAGCTCACCTGTTTTTCCGTTTTGTTCAACTCTCTCAGGTGTAACGGAAACAACGGCGGGCGCCAAGGAGCTTGTGCCCCGATGACCAACTTCAGGCTGTTTGACAAGTGACTGGGGTGTTGGGGGCGCTGAAGCCTGGGGAGGACTCTGCTCCTCTGTAGTTTTTGGTAAGTGACTGGCCGGGGGTGAGATGGCACTGGTGAGGGTCTTGCCGCCTGCATGGGTCACCTCCGCGCTCTGCTGTAACTCAGAGAACGCCACCAGAGACTGCATGGCGTTGCCGAAGGTGTCGTGATGCTGGACAAGCTGGCGAACCCACTTGGACAGACCTGAGATGCACAGAGACGCATCAGTTACAAACGCCACCACATACACATGATTTCATCCCTGCAATAAATTCTACTTTGATAATTCGTTATTAAATCATTAATAAATTCTAAAGTTGAGCAGTTACTATACAAAAACACAAACTGCCTACATGTACAGAAACACAAACCCTAACCCTAATACAGCTTTAAAAAAAAAAAAAAAAAAAAAAAAAAAAAAAAGCCTTATATCTTATAATGGACAACCATTGCCATCTAGTGTCCAAGCTGTGAGGCTTTGCAATTGGACAGATAAAGCCAGCCTTTGTTCATACACTGTAAAGAGTTTGAGTACCTGTGATGTACTTATTAGGATTATTCCTAAAACGGTCATCCACTAGAATGAGAGCCCCCCAGTCATTCTTGTGGCGGATACACCTGCAAAATGTATTTTTTAATATTAAGATATGAAAGAGAGACAGCGGAAGAGCAAGCCTTGAATGAAAAGCTGGATGAGGAGGGCAAACGTACCTCCCCAGGGCCTGGTTCAGAGCTCGGTAGGCCTGGATCTCGTACCAGCGGTTGCCTGGGAGGAGACCTCGGGTTTTGCAGTGCTGGTCGTTGTACTTCATCTTCAGTTCCACCTGAAACACCGGGCCAAGATATTACGGGATGATTCAGTATGCTGTGTCATATTATTGTGGCGTAACAACAAAGAGAAAACACAATAAAGGAGAGACCGGAAAAGGTGTCTTTCAAACACAAAGGATGAGAAGGACAAGCACCACAAGATATCATTTTAAACATCATGAATGCTGCTATGCTGTTTTGCTCAATAGTAATGTCATCTAAGAGCTCTTTCATTTTTTTGTTCTATGACTAAAAAACACAAATTTCTACAATCTACAAATAAGCAAAAATGTAAAAGAATAAAAAAAAAATGTATCTCAGAGAGGTTTGGCATGAAGCCACTTGGACAACAGCTACCTAACACACTAAACTAAAAACCTGCTCTAGCAAACAATAACCACAGCTGTGGGGCAGCACCTGGGCGAGGCGGTTTCATGCATGGCTATTGATGGGGAACTAATTGGATTAATCGGGGCTCTGGAGTGGGAAGGTAAGGGGGCGAGGGATATGGGGCAAAGCCAACCCCCAGCCAATACCACTCAGGGCCTGAAGAGGTTGGGTATTGCCTGCCCCCACAGACAGATGTGTTGTGAAAGGGGAGCAGAGGGGCTAAAGAGAGGCCATGACAGAGGAGAGGAGAGGTAGGAGGGGGGGGGCAGACGAGGTGGTCTCGTCAACACGAGCCACCGCTGCACAAAAATGCCAGGAAAGCATCCATCCATTTGCATCTGTCGCTGCTGATTTTAGCGCTAACCTTTCCGAATTGACAAGTGAAAAGTTCAGCTGGCGTCTGACGGGCTGCCATGCGGGGCGGGCTGGCGAGCGGGGCTCTAACTGCTTCTGACAGGTACCGTGTGCTCGCCCAGAGCCACCAAACACACAGGGCCGCGGCAGGTACAGCCTGTCCCCCTACGCTTTCTGTCACAGGGGGAGACGAGGCGCATCACGCAATGCCACTGCGGCCTGTCCGGGCTTGTGTACATAAACACAAACAAGCCCAGTCACAGACAATCCTAAATGTCGCCCCAAAGTTGGACTATGACTAATCACACCTCACCTAAGAAGCAGGCAAACAACTTTGCCACACCTGCCCCCACGAAAAAACATTCCCACTGATATAGAAAGAGTGTTTGATTTTTTTTTTTTTTTTACAATTTGTATAGTGTAGGTCTGGGCTTGTGAAAAGACTTTAAATTAAGGGCTGCATCTGTGAGAGTAGTGCAGGCTCTCTTTTGGAGACAAATTTTATAACCATGCCATGGGAACTCTCGCAAAGGCTGGCGGCTCCGTGGTGAGATGTTTGCCAGTCTATGAGACACCAGAGCGGTTAAAGAATCCACTTCCGAAACCACAGCTTGAGCAGGAAGGCTGGTAGCCTCGAGCCGGTGGTGTCATCTAAATCCAATCACAGTCCATTTCAGCGTCCGACCCGTTGCGTCCCTGGTCTGTACTATGTCAGCGTTGAATCTGACATGACAGGTTGCATATGTGAAAAAGCCAATTCTGGCTGCTAGCGAATCTCCTAAATGTGCAAGAAACCACAAGCTTGAAGGGATTAGTTAAAATGTCAAGAGATCACTCGCTTGCTTTGGCCTTGTCCTCTACAGCTACCTGTTCATCCCTAAAAACATATATTTGACCACTAGGCATGATTCGCAGCTGAGCGCATCTGTTTGAGATACATTTGAGACGGGGTGTGTGTGTGTGTGTGCGTATGTGTGTGTGCGTCAGTGTCAGTGTGCACGCCCCTGGCAGTCCGGGACATCTTGTGCCTGTCACTGAGATTGCTGAGCGCCTCATCTGCCTCATGTGGCCGGGCTGACAGCTGAGTGGCTCGTCCTTAGACAACGTCCATGTGTGCACACATACTCACAAGGGCATCGGACCAGCGCACCTCGTCCCAACATGCTCATGGATCAGCTCACACCGAGACCAAACACACAGGACATATAGAACTCATACAGTTCTGTAATCCAATTAAAAACTGAACTGCTAATTTGCTACATTATTGATTAGTGAAATCAAGAGGCTTCATTTTACATTTTGCCATATATTTTTACAATGGCAATGCTTTTTATTTTTATTCTGATTAAGCAGCGCTACCATATGCTAAAGCTGATGCTTGCCTCTGCTCTCGCCATTAGCATCGCATTGTGATGCATCATGGGAAAATGTCTACATTTCGTTTCCAAAGGGAAATAAAGGGATGAATGTGCATCGGCAAACCATAATTTGGATTTAGGCGATTTCCAATGCTGGTATCAGGCACTGTCAAGGAGAGTGCAGGTAGTGTTCATGTATGATATAGCATTCCTTCAGTGGCTAGTGATAATGCCATATGGGCAACCTTCTTGGATGTGCCTGGAGCATCCATTAGGGACGCACTGATCTGGATCTTTGGAGCCGATACCGATTTCCGATATTCTGCCAGGCGTATCTGCCGATACCCCGCCGATAACGTTTTGTTTCCCTTTGGCGTGTGTGTGTGTGTGTGTGTTGGAGGGGACAGGTGATGGGGGGGGTAGCAGTACTAGGCCTACAGCAGTAGAATTTTAGTAGACTTAATGCTTCTATTCCGTTCTATTAAACAGAACAGAAACATTGATAAAGAGCCTCATTGTTGAATATTGTTGCCTTTTATAAATTATCTGTAACCTATGGAAAAAAAGGTTCTGCACTGATTTTAATTGCGTTTCAGTCAACAAACGTTCTATTTTGTAGATTACTGGAGACAAATTTTCATCTTTAGGCTAATACAGGCTACAAAATATTTAGAAGTAGACTAAAACTTATTATATTTAGTTTGTTTCAAATCAACTGCACACTGTCCGGCTGCACCATTCCAGCCCCCGCAGCTTTGCCCTCGGTTGATATCGCAGACGTTTTAATAATCAAGTAGCCCAAAGAAATATGAAGTCCTGAAGCAAAAACAAATAATGAATTGACAACTGTTTAACAGGCGTCTTGTAGACTGACGTCTTGTAGGCTGACAAACAATTAGCCTTTATTTCAAAATGACTCAAAATTTATTTTAGGGACCCAAAAATGTAGACTGTATTGAAAAAACATGTTTTTGAGCAGGCTGATAGGATGGGCGATTGCTCAGCATAACAGACCATTCATTCTTCACATAGGCTATCACATGAAAAGACTGGCCTAATTTCAATTTCCGGAACATAACAGGACATAAATTAAACGTAACAAACAGGCTACATTAACCATAAATAAATAGTGAATAAAGCTGGCTGATAGAGCCTAGAATAAAAGGCAAGACAAATTAATAGGCTCATTGTAGGCCTGGTTGTATGTATTATAGGCCTCCTAACTGTTCCGACAGGCCTGAAAATAAGAATAGGCATGCAAAGGCCAAATAAAAAGCTGTTGCTTATTTCTTTCTTCAAAATAGACATTTGCAACGTGACACAAGGTCTGGCTACAAAACATGAAGTCTATAGCCTGTGAACGAAAACTGTGCCGAGAAATCTGAAAATAATATCAGGCAGCAAAGGCCAAAGTTACGCCTAATGATTTATTCACATTTCACAGAGCCTTCGACCAAAGCAATAGCTCAGGCCTGGACACTATGTCTTACAATTAAGCATCGACGGTAGATTATTTCAAGGAAGAGCATCTCCCCTTTTTTGGCCGACAGTCTGTTTTCCCTTTTCATAAAGGATATGCGAGGCATTGCTGAACAAGTGCTATAGGAATAATTCACTCAAAAATGAAAATAATAAAAAAAGACAGTCCTCGATTTTTTCCAGAAATAGGTTTAGGCGTGACTAATTATATCATTTTATTATTTTTATTATTAGAAAGGAATATTGCAATATAAATATATATATTTAGAGCGAATGTTTGCCCATTTGGATCGCGGGCCGATCCAGCTGTGCATCCCCAGCGTCCGTCGTCCCGTCTTCTTCGCGATTCCCATGAACTCCTCCACATTCCTCCCAACCCCTCTTAAGCCATCCGTTTCACACACACACACTCGCCAACCTCGGACCCGAAAACTCTCTCACTGCTCGTCTTATATAAAACGTTGGCGGCAGAGAGACAAAAGTTGTTTGGGTGTCTTAAAAGGTTGGTTGAGCCCGTCATTAGGCTGAGAGAGATGCCTTATCAGCTGTTAAGTGTCTTTTTATTGCCTGTTAAAGCCACTGATTGTTTCGCTCACTCACGCAAGACCTGGCTGCTCACTGTAAAACATGCCGCTGGAAAAACTCGACATATATATAAGAGCGGCTTTGGCGGAGCTTTCGCTGCGGAGGACTTTTCAAGTTCAACCTTTGATCTTTGTCACAATAACACAACAGGCCAGTAAAATGCCATGCCATGTGCTTAGGCCGTGCGGTCGAAGAGTTATGCCTGTCTGGGAATGCGGGCCGAGCAGGCATCTAGGGTGCGGGAGTCTTTTAAAAAAATGGAGAGAGGCTGAGCTTACGCTTCTTATCCTAGCAATGGGGTGCTGTCTTGAGTGTGGCACAGAGCGAGCGAGTTCATGTGTCTGGGTCCATATGTGCTCTTGAGAGAATGTGCGCGTGTTGGCTCTGGTGCATGTAAGTGACAGAGGGGAAATATATGTCACCCATGTATGTGTGACTCAATGTGTGAGACGTGGTGTGAATATGATAACGTGTGCGTGCGTTTAATACAGAGTGTGCATGTGGGTGTATGCGTGCGTTAAAGTAACAGTTTGTTACATTTTTGCATCAAATTTGTTAAAAAGCAGCTATTGGTGATTGTTTACCTTGAATTTCTTGGCCCATTTTGTTTGTTTGGTAGTGTATTGTTCTTTTTTCTGTGGATAACTGGCCAACGTTACATCAAGATATTTCCAAGATATTTTTCAGCTATCAGTCAGTCCCCAAAGTCCAAGAGCAAGGGCTTCTTTCTAGAGCAGCCATTTTGCACCAATGTTCAGCAGTCAAACAGGGTGAAATCAATCGTAGAAGAGGCAGAGATACCAATTTCTTCACCGACAGAAATCTCAATAGTCCGTAATGCAATGCAGCGGAAACATGTTATGTTTTGAGTAAGGGGTGCGGCCACAATCATACACATGCCCCAATGTTTTTGAACTAGGTTGCCTAGCTAGCTAAGAGGTGAGCCGAAGCAAAGTCTAACCTCTGAGCAAAACTGGAAAAAAAAAAATCACCGGGGCTGTCGAAGGTCGAAGGCTGGTGGAGGGAAAGTGGGGACGCCAAAAAAGTAAATGACAACACTGGAATCCATGACTGAACACCACAAACTGATGTTATCTAACAGCGTAGGAGCATCCGAGGGTGGGTTTTTCCTTTAACGTGGGTTTCTATCTGCCATCTCTCTGATGGCGTACTGCAGCGGTACCTGTGCTGTTTTAGCATGCTGTCAGGCCTGGCTGCATGAGTTTGACAGTCATTAGTGTCAGTGTCCCCATCCCCTCAGCGGTCTAATGGGGTCAGCTCACAGACCTTTACACCCCCGGAGGGCTCCTCTGGGGGCCACACAGCCTCCGTCCTTGACAGCGGAGGAGATAGGAGGAGAAGATAAATGGAGAGGGGGGGGAGGGAGCGACGGGCTGGACCGGCAAAACTACAGAGATGTGGTTTTATCTAGTGGAGGGAAAAAGCTGCAACGAAGGGACGGTGAAAAGAAAAGGATGAGGAAATAGACACTAGAATTTAGAAGGATGGTCCATGAGGTCTTATTTGAGAAGCGAGTTTTCATTCACATTATGAATTGTGACCCACACATAATTGGCAAATTAGCAGTTTTTGGAAGACTGATGCCAGTATCGATCCATGCTGATATTTTGGGATTGAAGCTGTCGATAGCTGATATTTTGTGCCGATATTCAATACATTTAAATTTGACCAGTTTCACAGCCAAAAAATAATTATTGAGTTCTTGAAAGTTTTATTCTTGAGAGGGTGTAAAAGCCTCTGAAACAGCACTGAGACCATCGTGGGACACTAAAACTCTGCCATAGAGGAAAATCCTCCCACAGCATACTGTAATGATCTGGTCAGCCATCTCATATAAAAATGATAATAATGATAAAAAAAATATATTGACTAGCTGTGGTCAGGGAGACACCTACATCATATCAGAGGTGGACGACACTGACTGGCCACTATCTGATTTTTTTTTTTTTTTTTTTTTTTTTTTTTTAAATGCCAATATCAGAGAACTTGTATATCGGTCTAACCCTAATAAATACATTGTCTGCTAAAATCTGGTACCAAAAAGTGGAAGGGGAATTGAGAGAACCATGGGGATTTTGGTGTGACCTTCAGAAGAAGTCAAACTGCAAAGTCACAGTGTCACTAGTCGCCGCCATCACCCTCACCCACCTGATCCTACAGCCGCCACAATTATGACAAGATGTGGCAGGAGGAGGCAGGCTCTCTAAGGAGCTGAGCACAGGTAGCAAACGAACAAATATTGTTGTCGCCGAGCACCGAACATGGCATTTAGAATGCACGGTGTCTTCACGCTTGGCCAAGTCCACCTTGGCCCCGCCTAGGTTTGGCTTCCTCAGTTCTCCCTCTGGTCCTCTGCCCCCATCCCCTTATCTCATGGGCTAAAAAAACAGACAGGGGCCACATTTTACAAAGCTGATGCCAGCAGGGCGAATATGTTCATACGATATATGGGGCCGATACTGGCCTTTTATTAAAAATCAGTGTCGTCCACCTGTGATATGATGGATATGATTACACATTTATTGTTAATTGATAAATACTATACTGGTTGTTTATGGGAAGGCCTTAACCTGAATTGATTCTAATGCATTTGACATTTTGATCAGATTCTTCACAAGTATGAATGCAATTATTATATTTATTATTTTCATCATCATCATCCTGGGTCTAAATTTGAGTTTTAATTAGAGAAGTTTTTATTTAAAGGCCTAAATATTGGACTTTTGGACCAACTGTGTAATTGTTTGGTTTCAGAACACTTATTGTTTATGCTGCACAAGCTGTTTGGAGTCATTTTATGGTCATTATTTGCCCTTTTTGGAACTCTGAAGAACCAGGGCCTGGCCACGTTAGTTCTTTTGGAGACGGCTGATACGGAGCAGTGCTAGCTGTGTGTTTCAACCAACACGAGGTTGAGCGGATAATGACCGAATTGAAATTTTTAAGGAGCTGGCAACCCAGAGAGTTTTAGTGTACCATGATGGTCTAAATATTGCTTCAGAGGCTTTTCCACCGTGTGAAGAAAAAAAAATCTGAGGGAAACAGTGAGTCCTTGGAAATGCTTGGATTTTCTTGAAAATAGTCCAATTTAAAGACACTGAGTACATTGGCACAAAATATCATGTTTCAATCCAAAAATGCCTGCATCCCATATTGGCCAAACCCTATATACCAAGGCCCCAAACAGGCCTTCTGTGTAGCATGATGTAGACCATCCACCTCCAGTGGAAGAGAAGTGTTAAAAAAAAAAAGAAAAAAAAAAAAGGAAAATTAAAAAAAAAAAAAAAAAAAAAAAAAAAGGTACAGCACTCCCCCCCCTAGAGCCGACAGAGCTGAAACTGACAGCTTTGGCTAAGGTGAAAGGGTCTGGGAAGCGTCAATCACCCACACATCTTCCCACACTGACAGAACAGGTTAGTGAAAGCTTCATCGTGCTCTGACAGGAAGGTAAGGAGGAGTGAAGGGGAGCAGAGGTGGAGGGAAGGGGAGGCAGAACTTAAAGGTCAGCTTTATCTGCTAAGGACGGGGCAGACACAGCACAATCGCTCTGGGATTTTTTTTCACGGATCACCAAAAAGGGATGTGCTTGTCTGGTGTGTGTGTATGTGTGTGTGATGAACTTTTTGTGTTGATGCTATCCAAAGCACAGGAACCTGGGCCAAAAATGAAGAAGTAGACATTCTACAGACACATCTTGGACATTAGTGTTGTCACGATACCAGAATTTTTACTTTGATACCGATACAATGTTTAATATCTAAAAAGCACAGGGGCTTTGATTTCAAAATGTGAATACAAATTTGCTGAAATGCTCAGGCATGCTCAGGCACATTCTCTGGGGGTTGTTGAAAGGCATTCTGGGAAATGTAGGAAATCACTAACTGTAATAGAAGTCGATGAGACAGGTTGAAGGAAAATGGGTGCAACAATAAGGTAAATTACAACACTTGTTCACAAAATAACTCTAGAATGCCTCAGGCCATATTAATTCTTCTTACCTGGAGATCTTTGATGTTTGGGAAGGGAATGCCGATGGTGACCACTGCCCTGGCGTTGTCATCTGTGAAGTCCAGTCCTTCACTCACTTTCCCTCTGCAGACAGCCATCAGCAGTGCTCCATCTACAACAATGAAATTTGAAATTTACAGTAGGGCTGCAACGACTATTCAACATTATCGTCATTATCGATGTCAAATCATCGATTAATGTTTCCCATTGTCGATTCATCATCAGATCCCTCACTTCTTGTCGGTATGTTGAAAATGGCTGATGCACGCAGCAGGTCTGTGGATGACAAAGCCTTCAAGCAAGCCTTCAAAGTAAAGACTAAAGTATAGCAAAGCGTGGGAATCTAGTACTAAGGTAGTATGATCAACTTGGCTTACTACAGGGGTACAACAAGCGTGCTTGATCTGTGTCAAGCCAGTCAAAATAAAAAATATGATACCTGGAATTTTCTAAATAAAACCCATATTGACAAACACACATTGCAGATAATTTTTTGTTTAACACAAAGTTCCAAAATGAAAATAGAAGAAAACACACTGTAGCTTTTCCCAAAATGAAAAAGCACATTTTATTCGATAGCAAGTGGTACAACTGTTCCTAAAGGTTATAGAATCGGAGATCTGGTAGCTAAGTGACAAATTTTAGGTGTTTATTTAGGAGGTAAAATGGCCCTATTTCCAGTCTTATCGCTGCATGCTTGACACTCTGCTTGATCTGAAAATAAAACCTCCCGATGTGGAAGCATCTTCACAATAAGTGTACTGTAAATCTGTTACGATAGCACAGTGTTTGCATTGGGGCTCATAGCGTGAGATAACTTTAGATGCTATATTTTTATAACATGTTAAGAAATGTTATTACATGTTAAGAAAACATCCTTTATGTTTTAGTAAATGACTACTGTTGTGCACTGCAGAAGAAGTACTAGCACAGTGCTGTTGTATCTTAAGCTGCAGTTGTAGTAAAGATAACTTAAGTTTTAGTTTATATCACCATCAAATCACCACACTGGCTGTCCAGTGTGATAGGCCTGGGGCAAAGCCACTAGCTAGTCCTGAGGCCAGTGTGAGGATCTATACCAGTCTGAGTCTCACCTCTTTCCCCACAGTGTCTGATGGCATCATAGTAAGTCTGCAGCAGCTCGTCAAAATCCCCCTTCGCTCCACCGCGGGGCTCTGTGATCACGGTCTTCCGTTCCTCTAGCTTCTCCCAGAGGCCGGTGTTGGTCCAGCGATCTCGCAGCTTGTCCAGCATCTGAGCAAATCATGAAGGATAAATCATAAACATAGATGTCCAACTATCTATAGAAATTGAGAGGATGAAGAGAGCAGAAACTGCAAACAAATGCAGTACAACACAAGCAATATCCATTGAGATAATAAAGCCACAAAGTAGCTAATCAGCATCAAAATTAAAATTAAAATTTTAAACCAGAAATGAAAACGGTTTCATTTATTTATTAACACATTTGGTATTAAATGTAGGTCCAACTAGAGTTAGACTGATATATGGGGCTGATATTGGCCTTATATGAAAAATCGGTCAGTCGGTGTCGTCTGCCTCCAATATGATGGATATGATGCAGTTTGATTTATCACATATTTATTGTAGAATTTATCAATACTACACTGGTTGTCTATGGGAAGACCTGAATTGAAACTAACCTGAATTGAAACTAATGTGACATTTGGATCAGATTTCACATAATTATGCATGCAGATGTTGATGATTAGTATCATCATCAACTTGGGTTTCAATGCAGAGTCCCATGGTGTACATGCTGTTACCACCATGCCAACAGTAAAAATCTGGAGGGAATGAAAATGGTAAAATGTAAAGATGTAAAGCACAAAATATCGGCTAATATCAGCTATTGGAAGCTATAATTCAAAAACATTGGTATTGGCCTTCAAAAATTCTATCAGTTGACCCCTAGGCCTAACCTTTGTCATACAGGTTAGGTTACAACTTCTGCTTAAATCTAATCTTGTTTGCAATGAGAGATTTCTGATAACATGATGACAAATAAAACAACTACATTCTTGTCTTGTGGTCTAAGTAAGCAGTCTGGAGGCACCAGAGCATACAGCACCTCACCAGGGACAGGAAACAAAAGGTGTTTCTTTGAACACTGTCTCAATTTCAGAGAGCATGTGCAGCCTATCATCCCACTGTGAAGCAATTATGTGAAGATCACTACCGAGATATTTAATGAAAATATTTTTGAATATTAGAATTTGAGCAGAAGAAGCTGTTTAGTCAGCAGCAACAAGTAGCTCTGCCTTATTGTTGAGCCTGTGTTAATAATTTTGGTCACAGGGAGCTCAGACTGCAACAGGGACTATAAAGTCTAGTTACATTGAAGGAAGCTCACACTGGAGTCTGAGAAACAAATAGCACAGGCAGGTTTAACAGTTGGCTAAATGCAGCTGACTCCCAAACGACAAAAGCAACAGGTTTCCATCTTTTGAAATCATGAAATCCATTTTCAAAGCTGGTAGAATTTGACCTTCTCAGGACTGCTGCCCTGACAGGCTTGGTATCCTTACACTGTATGACATGCTCAAAGTCCCAAACTTAAAGTTTGCAGCACAGAAAAGGAGGCATTCAGCCACTCATCATGTGCCCCTCTGTCCTCATGTAGCTTGGATTTCTTTCCATTCCTACACTTGGCAGAAAGTTGATGCATTTAAACCCCCTCTGTAATAAAATCACTGTTGCTGCACTATTGTTAGTGCAAAAAGTCAGCGACTCTCAGGGGAGGAACATTGATCTAAAAGCCCTCTCCCTAGCACAGCCCTACTCATGTCTGTACTGTGCGGATTTTATCCTTGAATAAGCATGGCTTCACAATCAAAGAGCATCTTCACTGAATTGGAAATGTGTTAGAAGGGTCAAGTAGAAGTTCTTCTTGTAGTCAGCAGAAAACTTCTCACAACAGGCTAGTGGTGTCATGCTGTAAGGCCTGAGCCAGAAGCGGCTAGGCCTATCGAATGGGAGGAGGGAAGGGAGTATTCACTAAGGCCTTGTCCCCAAGTGTGAACCTATCCTGTTTACCTGCAGAAACAACAGCCAAGTCAAGTACTCGACGAAAACACCAGCACACGGTTCTGAACAGAAATTTAATCTGCAGGGTATGTGCAGCGCAGAGGAAAACAATAGAGGCAGATAGGGAAATGAGACTGTACTAGAGCGTTGATAGTTTCTTGCATGCCAGTGTGACTGCTTCACAATTGTGAAATGAAGCATGAGGCAGATTTCATCAGGTCGGTGCCTCCTACAGCAAGCGGGGCCAGGAAGTTTACATCAATAAAACATGACACATTCACTAAAGATGCAGCGTTACATCGACAAGGACCCCCCCTTACATGCGCCTCCAACTCGGCAAACTGTTTGTCCCGCAATTGCTTTCCAGTCCAATCTCGACCGGGGGATGAATAATTCATGTTATGTACTTTAGGTAGATCTGCCACTAAACAAAACAGCCATTATCTGCCAGGCTGCACTCGGAAAGAAGCTGATTCCACAAGGAGAAGAGGCTGGAGGCAAGTTGCTCTTACTGATAAAATTGATGGGAAGGGGTCAGCGAAGTCAGCATCTTGGATCGGTGTCTTGCAGCCGACATTATTAATTTCTGTCTTGGAATGATGGGTAAGCCGATAATAACCCAAGCGTAACCTGATAATAAAAACGACAGAGCCCTTAAAAGACAGGGACACATGCAAGCACAAAGAGTCCTTGTGCAAAGTTGTTTATATTCCCCGAGCTGTAATTTGTAAAGCCTTATAACAGCGGGGGGTGAAACACAATCCAGTGCCACTCTATGTTACCAGTTGGGTCGCTGGGGGTAATGGTCGCTAATGCTTGTATCTCAAGGACCCTACGAGTAAACATCGCTGGGAGTTTGCCTGAGACGGAGCCATTTAATTACGGACACGGTTTCCGTATCCTTCATCTTGACAGAACAGGGTCTGATTCAGAGCCAGTGGAGCCGGCAGCAGGAGGGCAGCCACCTAGACTATTAAACTATTAAAGGAAAAATCCACCCTAAAACACTTTAACACAATTAAAAACAGCTATTGGCGATGTACCTTTCATTCCTGGGTCTACTTTGTTGTTTGCCGATGTATTATGATCTTATTCTAGTGGATAACTGGGAAAACATAGACAATGTGTATGTTTTAAAAGGAGAAATATTTCCAACAATCTAAAACATCACTGGTAAATGTCAGGTTTTGGTGTCAGTCCTTCAGAATTGAAGAGAAAGTGTTTCTTTCTAGAGCCACCATTTTGCACCAATGTTCAGCAGTCATACTAGGAGAAATCCATCATAGAATGGGAAGAGATACCAACTACTCCACCAACAGTAGTCTCAACAGACCAGAATGCAATGCAGCCACATGACGTGTGCTGAATAAGGGACATGACTTTCACTTTGCTGGACTGGGAACTCTTGCTCTCTTGCCAAAAGCTATCGCTATTACTCTCTCCACCTACATGTAAAACCATCAGCTGGTTACAACAAGTCCAGGCAAGTTCTCTGGGGGATGTCAAAAATCATTCTGGGAAATATGGGAAATCACTAACTCAAGTAGAAATAGACAAGGCAGGTTGAGGGGAAACTGGACACAACATAAAAGTAAATTAAAACACTTTATTACAAAATAACTAAAAATTGCTAAATATAATGGAGTGCATTGAACATCACAGATTGATAATATGTAACAGTGTAAGAGTATCCCAGGGTGCAATTTTCCTTTAACTATTACCATAGTTATCATCTTAAAGCATAACTCACCACTTTCAACAGAGCGAGCAATCAATATGTTGAAAAATACAGATTTTGTGTGCTTTTGGGGTTGATTTTTGGAGTGTCCATTGGCCCGTTAGGACTGTATTGGAGAGCCACACACCCAGTCAAGGAAAACGTATATTGCTGTATAAACTGGCAAGTCACGTGGTAATCCCGACGTCATCAAGGTTCTGGAAGTGTTTTGGCCATTAATTTGTAGTACCCAGATTTCAAAATAGCTGGGTTCCATATGGTTCCACGCATTCAATCGACCAGAGAATTCAAGGAGCAAAGGTAACTAAATTGGATTTAATTAAATTACTTAGCTAATTTAGCTAATAACTAAATTGGATTTGCATTTTGAAATTTGAGAAAAATGAGAAAAATCATTGGTATGAGAAAATAACAGGGACCACCATTTCCATAGTGCTTTAAGCCACAGCGCCAGTTTCAATCAACTGGTCAGCTATTTTTCCACAGAGGTTGAAACATCTGAGGTCGACGATAGCAGTCACATAATGGAGCCGTGCTTTACCCCATAGAAGACAATAAGCCTATCTGATGCAAATCGTCCGTAATTAACAATAGAATGAAGTTGGACAGGTGGCTAACAAGGGGAAAATCACTTGTTGAACCACGGTAGCATGTGACTAGCCAGCTCTATAGTGAAGCAATTGACAAGATTTTGATCAGAAACAACTGGCATGGAAAAAGATGGGAAAATAGGTTCCAGGTCCAAAATGTCTGGAGTTAAGCTTTAAGCCCTATTTGGACTGGACTAGTGTTATGTGTGGACCTCATGTAATTTCTGAATTACCTGAATTAATTTTGAAAATGTCAGAACGGAGCAATGACATGCGCCATTTTCCGAAGTTTCGTCAAAATCCGATCAGTGGCGCCCGAGATATTGCGATGGACCAGGGCTGATCCGTAGCTCTTTCCCCGATTTCATTGTGGGGGACAACAACGAACTTACTGAAAGTAAATATTTTGTGTTTATTACATTCCTCTGTGTATATTCCTCTGGTCTCTGTGTATGTATGTGTGTGTCTGTGTGTGTGTGTGGGGGGTGATGAGCGCAGAGCCTTCATGATTAATTTAGGGCCATTCTCTGACAGGGCTGGTGTTTGGCTGGCGGACTGGGGTGGGCTGCAGCGCGATGTAAAATGTCAATCTGCAGGCTCGGCTTACGCTCAGGTGCACAAATGACAGGAACAACCCAGCAGCACCCAAAATAGGGTAAAAAAAAAACCATGCATGCACCATACATACACTTACACATCCGATATCAGAATCAGATCACCTGTGATTTCAAGACATAGTTCAAATTACCAAAGGAATGTAGGGGTCAAGGTCTAAAAGGTTATATTATAAATGGTGGGTAATATACTTTTCGCTTATGCCTGCCTGCTGAACAGTTTAAGGACCGCCATGAAAATAAGTCATCCAACTTTTTTAACCAGATAGTTTTAACGCTGTATTTTATATTAAATTCAATCAATCTTTAGAAATGTACCTTGAAAGTAAACTGCATACACTTGGCTTGAAATTAATGAAGTGGTATGCAGTTCATGGATGGGTTAAACGACGGTCTGACCTGATGCAGATCCACATTGGATAAAGGCTGTCATTTAATGGTGCACAAATGGAGTTCAAAGTGCTGGTTTTACTCTTTACAACAGTGCATGATACGTTCATGATACCAAAGCAGGCTCTCCAGCCTGCTAGGGAGGCTAACTATTCAATTTGCAATCAGTTTGTGACGCAGCACTCCTAGAATTAAGTGAGAGACTTTGGAGCAGCACAGTTAGGCTAACCCAGGCAACACAAATGGAATGAGCAGTATTTAGCATGCTGGCGTAAAAGGCACAACAAAGTGTGAATAATTCATTGTCATTTCTAGGCATGGTAGGTGCAATGCTCAGCTTCTGCCAGTGACACGGTAAAGTGGGCCAGATCTTTTCGCCCACCGGGACAGGGTGGTGAGACTGCCACAGAGAAGCACTGAACTGTACACTTCTCTTTCTCGCACTTTGACACTCCCCCTCTTCCCCCCCCCCCTACCATCTCTCCCATCTTTCACCTCCTCTACATCCGGCCTCTCTTTATCTCCTTCCCTGTGTCCCTGGTGTCAGTGAGCTGTGTGGCGACACATCGCAGCTCCTCTAGCGCCTGCTGAATTATGGAAGGGGTTTGGAGGCGATGGCATTAATGAAACATGCGGCCAGGAGCCACATTTCGCAGTAGCAAGGGGAGACGTGTTGTTGCGCCGTAAATTATTCAGCCACAAAATATCACAGCGACCATCACGCCAAGGCCGGTGGCGAGGAGCCACCTGCCACCTCTGGCCTGCCACTCCTCCCCTGTCGTCTGCTCTGCACCTCCCAGCCACACCAGTGGTGACAACGCAACGCTGCAAAAACACTGCCTACTGCCCACAGAAGTAGACAGTCGCTGCCTGATATGACTTCTCTTTCTTCTCTCCTCAGGCTGTCAAAAGGAGAAGTGCGCGCTAGAACTGAATCTAGACCTAGAGGATTTAGAGGAGGATCTAGAGCACGGGTTCTCAAACATTTTCATGTCATGTATCCCCAAATAGACCCTCGGCAGGCCATGGGACCCCGATTTGATCAGATTTAGTCGTATGGACCCATATAGGAGAATTTTTGCTTTTGTTAATTTAGTACGGAAATATGTATAACTGTCTAAACTGCATGTAGGGAGATAATAGTAATACTTAAACATAAGATTCCAATACTCATTATTCTACATTCTATAACTGAAGTATGAAACAACTGATAACTGCCGGATAATGTATTAACTTGTCAAAATGTAATAAAATGTCCTTTTAAATTAGTTGAATATGTAATAAAACCTCTTAATGTAACAAATTCAGTTAATTTAATAACATTACCGAATATTACTTAATGACTGTAAAAAACTGATGATGTAATAACAATATTGACTAATTCTTATTCTTACAAGTTACTATAGTTTTAGTCAATATTATTATTGCCATCATCATAACAGATTTTATTACATTTACAACACATTCAGAGCAATGTTTTAATTACATTATCAGTTGCTACAGGGTCATTTCTAGTGAACTGAATTACATATAGATATAAACTAATCCTGATTTTGCTGGGGACCCCTCAGGGACTCCCTCAAGGACCCCTGGGGGTCCCTGAACCCCAGCTTGAGCACCACTGATCTAGAGACCTTTCCACACTTGCCATCCATAAAGACAGGTGCTGCCCAGGGGCGTTGGGTTTTGCTTCACAGACATCAAGTCATTCACTCCAACTTGTTAACTGGTGCAGTGAAATGCTCCATAGCTACTGTGGTCGGAGGTTATATCCAAATAAGAGGATGGCAGGGGTTACATTTGCTGTGTAAAAGAATGTTTTCTTAAAGTCTAAAGCCGTGAGCCTCCCGAAAGGCTCCAGCTTAGCGAGACAGCAGTAATCCTGAAGTTTCCACTGTAAAGGCTCATATAAAACATCATCTCAGCTCTCACAATCAGGAAGGATATGCTACAGAGCAAAATGACCCATGAACCTAATATGTGCACACACACACACACACACACACACGCACACAAAGACTCACTTTGAGATAACAGTGCATCTGGAGCTGGGTGATTGGTACTTCAGATACCCCAGAGGGACAGAGGACAGTGCGTGCTGGAGTGTGTGTTCACCCTGCAGTCCAGTTTGACTTTGATTTGACACACGCTCGGCAGAGCCCAGGCGCCAGCGCCGGGTGCGTCTTCACACAGACAGCGAGGCGACATAACCCCTAATGGCCCTTATCTTAATCTCCTTTAAAAGCATCTTGTATTTCCCCCCCCCCCCCTCATCTTTTCACCTCTGCAAAACCCCACTTTTTTTTTTTTAATAAACCATCAGTCCCCCTCCTGCGGTGTGTTGGTCCCTTCCTCTGGCGGCTGGGACCAGACGGCGAGGCCTGCTGTGGTTTTAATGGGCATTAACTGGGGGGCTGTTGAGGCTGAAGTGCTACAAAACCACAGCACCGGTGCGGGCTCTCTGGGAAAGTGTGTGTGTGTGTTCATGATTATGGGCATACTTTGTGTGTCTGTGTGTCTTACAATGGAAACCCATTGAGCTGTGCGCTAATGTCCAACACTACAGAGTTTCCTTTACATTAAATTAGCTGCAGTGCACCCCCGCCTTAGCTGGGAAATTGCGCCTACAGCTAGAAAACGGTAAATACAATTAAATGAATTATTCTGGCCTTACTGCCCCCCTCCTGCACCCAAAAGAAACATATTACATCTTCCAGCACAACTATCCATATATGAAGATCCAAAAATACAAATAAGAGCGAGGCTCAAACTGCAAAACCTCATGGAAATGATCCTGAAACTACAACTAGAAAAGCAAATCTGGGTCTCTAAACTAAAATGATCCTCATCCCACAGGAAACACAGACAGTATTAGCTTTTATTTCCTTGAAGCAACACAACCCACTGGGTGAGCCGACTGAGTGTGTTTATGTGTGTGGGGTGTGTGTGTGTGTGTGTGTGTAAAACTGAGGGAGGGCAGCAGACACAGCCTTGAGGGACACCTCTTTGACCCTGCTGGTCTGTTCGCCTCACTGCTCTCTGTGTCTGCAGCGGGGCCAGCGGTGTATGGGGGGCTGATAGCCATCACCTAGACACACTGAAGAGGGACGTCTGGAGATGACCTATCCTCTCTCCCTCTGCCGGGCACACACACACGCCCACGCCCGCACACACCAATGCACACGCATGCACACAGCGTCGCGGGGCAGACGGGACTCAGCGGCACCAACAAGCCCTCCATGGGCTCCAATTAATACCCCAGCCCTTCATATCCCCTCATCTCCTCATCTTTAAGAGCTGACTGTAGATTAAATATTAATGCATCAGCACAGAGAGAGAGATAGGAGACTCCAACATGGCTATCAATAATAAAAAATATCCCACAGCTCACAGTTGTTCCTTGGCTGGCGTCATAGGCTGACAAAAATAAAGGGAAAATGAGAAAATGGCACGGCAAAGGGAAGAGGCTTAGCTTTCCTTGACAGTTTGGATGCCAGTGTCATTAGCTGTTTGAGTGCGTAACTGGATCCCAAGGAAACAGGGCTCGCAGAAAAATCAAACAAAGGCACACTGCATGTGACATTCTGAAATAAGAGTGAAACACAAAAAGTACAAATACGCAAAAGGCAAAAAGAAAATTTCACGACTAGATGGCGATCATTTGATGAAAAATCCTCTCACACTGACCTTGACCGGTTTAAAGTCACAAGGAAACAATTCAATGGTGTCTTGCTTCCGTATTACGACATATTTCTGGTTGAAACAGGATGTTGAGGTGGGACATAACGCAGGAAGGGATTGTTCAAAACTGCTTTGTACATAATCATGAGCTGTCATAAATTTCAGATTCTTCAAAATGAATAAATTCCAGCCACCGGGACGCAACCGCAAACAGGGTTTTCATGTCACTTTTCGTGTCACTTTTTGTTGTGAAACGATGTGAAGTTGAAGGTTTTACATGATGAGAACATGGGGAACCTACTAAATTTGAAATTTTTTGGGGCATTTATTGATAAATAGGTTTTTCATTTCATTGTGAATTCAAACCACTTCCACTTCAAACACTAGCTCTTGAGGCTGGCAAGCGAAGGAGTCGGTTTATCTGGCCATTTCTATTTCATTACAGCTACACTCATAAGATAATGTAATATGTGTAACATGGAGACACACACACACACAATGATACATGAAATCCAGTTGGCCCTTAGTAAGTTGATGTGACAACCGAGCTTGAGTGGAAATTAATTATTCATTGACAAAAATGCATAACAAACAAAGGGGGACAAAGTGTCTATCAGTGGGCTCTTAGAAGCGCCTTCATTAACTGAAAGAGGATACAGTTCTGAGAGGATGGTGGCATCTTAGGGTTGACAAGTAGCCCTATTGATTAGTAATGATCTCTTGTAACAATATGACACCATCCACAGCTGGTTATTAGCAATGGGAACTGCTAACCATCCTATGGTTTGAAAACTGTCATTTGTTTGCATGAAACAAGTTGCATGTTTAAATGTCTTCACACATGCAAGCATTGGCCTTGACGCCAATGTGTGGTCTCTTACTCCTCCCAGTGGCAAAATGTGGAAAATGAATAGACCAACAGGGAAGCATCCACCAGCACTTGAATAGAATCTCATCCACTATCTTGTGTGAATTTTGATGCATATAAATGTCATATGACCACAGGCAAAGGCTCTTATTTTCAGAAGTGCACCATCAGTCAGTAACAATATTCCACAGCTGTATATAATATGTTACAAAAATGTGAAAGAGTTTGAAGTCTCATCATACAAATGCATTTTGTAGGGCTATTCGCATTATCTGTTGCTCTTTTATTTTTGGCATTTATGGCACCCCATATTGGTTGATTACACAAATGAAGTCACCACTTGGGCCAATCAGTAAAAGAAGTGGGAAAAAAAAGCCTTAGGGGCGAAAACTATTTTTCAAGAAACTCAAAATGGTAGAGCCAATATAGTGGACATTGAGGATAATGAGGGAAATTTGTAGAGCAAGGATTGCTGGATACGTGAACCAAATTTCATGCAGTTCAATGTCACGGTATGGGTCCAAGACATCAGGTGTGATGGACAGATGGACACCACTCCACAGTCCCCCTCTGATTTAATCGTGGGGAACAATAAATAAATCATTTCTATGTCACTCGACCGCTAATTTCACGGCCTATGCTTCATGTTTTTGGTGGCTTATTTACCTTGTAGGAAGGCAGGAAGCAGAGCACCCCCTTGGCCACGACTTGGCAAATGTGCAGCAGAAGGGCGCCCACCTCGTCCTGGAAGGCGTAGGTCTCGGCATGCTGGAAGGTGGCACACAGCTTTCTGCCCTGGGGCCCTGAACCCACAGTGCCCACCCACACCTGCGGACAGGGAATTTGAAATTTGAAGCTCTTGTGACAAATTTGAGGAAGGGTCGCAAGTTTAAGATATAAAGTAGTAATGATTATAATTTAGGGGACTATATACTGTATGGTCTGAATAGGATGAACTGGACTTTGCTACCGAGGAGTAAGCAGTTTAAATATGCAAAAGCATGATACTTTGCACTGTAGGGAACACACACACCATATCACAACATCTTGTGCTATGCGACTGCTAGTCTGGGTTTAGGTATAGTAGTAGAGTATGGTCTAAATGCTGTTTCAGAGGCTTTGCCACACCGACAACAAAGATGTTCTGCAGGAAACCCTTAAAATTTCGGATGTTGAGGATTTTTTTGGCATGAAAATGGTCAAATTTAAAGATAAATATCAGCAATATCGGCAGCCTATATACAAAAATACTGGTATTGTTATCAGTCTTTAATAAAGGATATCAGATAACATTATTCTTGATAACTCACTCACTACATATGAGTTATGATCTTTGCACAATCATGCTTTCTATCAGACTGCCTCAAAATGTGTAAGCAGCAGTTTTTCCAGAGGCTCAGTGACATGGATAAACCCACTGACCTGGGACCTGTTGATAACGTGGCTGGCCTCCAGCTGGATGGAGAACTTCACCCCCAGTTCCGAGGAGAAGGAGCCCATGGGTGACAGGGTACCCGAGGTCAGCACGATGCTGTGCACCGACGCACTCAAGTCAGAGAAGGCCTGGGAGATAGACGCAGACACAAAAAAAACTATACCACCGTGGAAATATTCAATACAGAGGGTGCCACGGTGGCTCAGTGTGGTCAAGTCGGCTCCATTGGATATGCCCTGTACAGCAACATACACAACAATCCCCAACCCAAATGTCTAGTCACAGTGTCTGAAATCAAGTCTTTAGCAAACTTGAAAAGAATAATTTTTAAACAGCTAAAATAATATACACTTTTCATAAAAACGTCACCCAACCCGTTTTCAATGCTATTTCATGTACAGAATCAGGTCCTGCGTGTTAATTTAAAACTTGCTCAATCAGTTATGCAATTTCATTTTTCAAATTACAAGAGAGCATTATTGAAGCATAGTTTCAAAAAGTTACCGGCCAGTGTTGCGGGTGACGCTTATTGATTTATCTTAGCAGTATTTGGCTCTCTATGGGTGACATTGATATCAGACTAGGGCTGGGCGATACGGACAAAATCAAATATCATAATATTTTTGACCAAATACCTCGATATCGATATTGCAACAATATTGTAGGGATGACTATTGGTGCTTTCACAAAATATTTACACAATGAGATTTTTGATATCATCAGTAATGTGGATATAATGACTAAGTGGGTAAAGGCAAATAATAGAACAGCTAGAACAGTCTGGTAAGTTCAGAAAATGGCATCACTTTACTGTAATGCAGCCTTTAAAACCAGGAAAAGACAACACTTATGCCATATCACAATATTATGATATCCAAAATCTAAGACGATATCTAGTCTCATATCACGATATCGACATAATATCGATATATTGCCCAGCCCTATATCAGACTCTGCCAAGTGAGATTCATCTTTGTTTCTATATATATATATGTAAATTAATCTGGCCCACACAGAGTGTCTTCCAGGCCTAACCTCTCACCACGGCAGGGTTGAGGCACCAGAAGCTGAGCGTCAGGACCTGGGTCTTGACCCGGGTGCTCTGCCGTCGTCGGTGGCGCGGCCGGGCAAAGAAGCCCTGGGCATCGGGGACGTCGGGCTGGATCTGGTTGGTCCAAGTGTAGCTCTGCTGCAGGGCCACCCGGTAGTCTTCGGCAAACCTACGGACACACAGGGCAGGACAGGGGTACCGCTCATTCCACAGCGTTCCTCTGAAACACTGGGGAGACTTATCATTTTTACATCCATTCTTGTCAAATGGGTCAGGCGAACTTGTTGGGTCATCTCTGACCTGCAATTGTTCCTGTAGAGGAAGTCTAGCACCATGAAGAGGCTTTTGAGAACGGAGATGGTGGTTGAGCTGATGACCGGGACCTGCACTGTGTCCTCTTTACCATTAACCAACCCGGTACGCTCCTCTTTTTCCAACACCGCTGCCAAGTGTTTCTGTCAGAGAAGAAAGAGAGAGTGGGAAAGCCACGTAAGAAGAAAACAATGCTGTTGATGGTCACCATGCATCTGAAACCAAATATAAACATTTAAAGGTGCTACGTGTAGCATTTTTAAACATCAATATGTCATTGTCAAATTGATTGTGATACATTGTTACAATTACCGTAAACACACGAGACCACGGTCAAGATGATTGGTAGCCTCTATCTCAAGCCAGTGGTACGGTTCGTGCTGGCGTTTCTCAAAATTAAAACCACATTTCCCAGAACCCCCGTCGCTTCCTGTCCCCCCTCCCTCTCCCTGGTGTATTTATTGATTAATGCTACATATAGCACCTTTAAACGGCAAAGCAAAGCATGGCAGAAAACACAGTTGAACAGTGGAACTTGTAAGACGGTGGTAAAGCTGGGTAGTCTACAAGTAAAGCCTGACTAGTTGGTCTACCTGCAGCATGCCAAAGGTGGCAGCAGTGATGCCCAGGCTGTGGAAGATGCCCACGACATCCTTGCCAGTCCAGACTTTACAGGCAGTCTCATAGCCCCGCTCAGACAGCAGGCCCTGGCTCTCCTGCATCCAGCTGCACCATGGGACGTAAACACATCCCGACTGAATCTCTGTTCATACTTATAAGCATCACACACAAGCAGAACTAGTCCCAATTCAAAATAATACTGAACCTAAATTTCATGGACTAATGTAACGAAATCATTAAACTGGTCAAATTTACCACTCTTAAACTATTGAATATTAGCAAAAAAATGATTGGCTACTGAAAGCTTTCAGCCACAAATATCAGTACTGTCCTTCAAAAACCTGTATCGGCCAAACTCTAGGCCTAACCTTTGTCATATGGCAATAGCACAGCTTGCAATCATTGATCAAACTCAGTCTACTATAGTAAGCTATGAGAGATTTTAAGCAAAAGCCCAATATCAGTGTAACCTTAACACATGCAGGACACATAATAAAGTACATGTATATCTAAGGCACTGACTTGAACAGGCTATAGCAGAAGGCCCTGAGTGGCTCGTGGTTGGAGCGTCTGATGTTGTGGTTGACCATGCCGTCCAGCTCGTCTCTGGCCATCAGCAGATTGTTTTGGTCCAAGGTGAAGCTGGCACTCTCCCTTGCACAGTCCTCTATATTGTGGGCCTCGTCCAGCACCAGAATCTGACCTGCCAGGCTGATATCCATCTGGGGAAGGAATCGAAGGTAGAGAGAGGAAGAAGAGAGGGGAAGGAGTGGGTAAATCCACATGTATACCCCTTGATCTGCTTCTTTGTCAAAATCTAGTCTCAGCTTCACAAGCGCATCTGCTTTCCCAGTCACTGTGGCTTCCAGAGCTACCTATTCACATATGACCACAGTAGGTATCTTACTGGTTTTACAGCCAACTGAAACAACACCACTGTGTCCTGTTCTGATTATCTCTACACCTTTATCTACCTATCTGCAAACACTGAACTACTCTTGCCATCTCTTTCTACCTCAGAATACAGAATAAAGAAAGGGCTTTAACGTTAAATAATGTGCCCTCTAGCAGCCATATTGGAGCTCCTTAGCAACAATAGCCAATTGCATTTTTACACTTATGACTCGGCTTATCTCAACAACCATTTTTGACTGGGAACTGATCATTTCACCACTGACACGTCTGATCAATTTTGTGTTTACATAATGTAGGCTTTTAGCTAGCTAACCATAACATCTGCTAAGTTTACTAGCACCATCTTGTTGACACATCTGAATTACACAGTTTATATATTAATATTAACATTAGTCGCTTTGCTATGGTACCTTGCTGCCTGGCTAGCGAGCTAACAAAGCCAAAAATTTACTGTTTAGGCTAACTGAGCTGGCACTTCTCCAGCTAAAACTTATAGTGCTTTGGAGTAGGGGCCAAACAGGACAACACATTGTAGTTTACCACGTCAGAGTAACCTAAATAACAAAATCTACCCATTCACTTTTAGCTGCAATATTACTAAATGGATCCACACCCACAACAATACTTCGCCATTACTAGTGCACAGTCAATTTTCTGATGGACCACCGAAATGGCGTCAGCCGTGGCTGTTGGGAGACTAGACTAGATTAGCCCACTCACGTTCTCCCGTATGAGCGGGTCCAGCAGGTAGTTGTACGGGCAGAAGATGATGCAGGCGTCCTGCATGAGTTCGCGGGCAGCGTAGTAGGAGCATGAACGGAGCTGTCTGCCCAGACCGACCAGGTCCTCAATGTCCCAGGCCTGGTGAAGCCCATGGACCCACTGCAGTGTGTTCTGGTCCCGCATCTTGTGGACGCCGTGGTAGTAGCGGCATGACCTGCCCTGGGACCGAGATATAAAAAAAAAAGGTATAAAAAAGGTATAAATTTATTCGGACAAGTTTTATTAAAAATTGCATATCGATACAATACAGACCGGTTACTCATCCACCTCTGATATGATGGATATGATGCAGTTTGTGTTTTGGTGTCCCCTGGTCTAAATGTTTCAGAGGTTTTTCCACTTGGCCAAGAATACAAATCAGGGAAAACACTGCATCCTTTAAATTTTTGGTATGAAAATGGTCAAATTTAAAGATACACAGAGACACAAAATATTGGCTACTGGCAGCTTCAATCCAAAAATCTCAGTATTAGTATCAGCATTTTAAATTCCATATCAGCTGAACCCTAGTGGTAAACCATGGTCATCTGTCACAATTCTTGAGAAAGTTAAATGTTTGATCAGAATTTCTAACTGACTTATGGCCGCAATCCTACAGATGAAAAACTGTCATAGTTGTAGTGATTTTATCAGTAAAGATCAGGTCAGAATTTAAACTGTGCCTAGGTAAACTGTATTTTCACGTATTTGTTCCAAAGATAACGGATTGTTTAATTTCTTTTCTCCTTTGTGGTTTCCAGTTTGATCTGACGTGACATATTTCAGTTGCCTTTTTTCATACAGTGAATGTACTGGACGTGTGAAGGAGAAGAATCTCATGTACTAAGCCCCAATTACCCTGTCAGCAGAGGTGCCTGCTTTAGTCACCACCCTGTCCCACCCTATATCCCTTATGAATGCAACAGCTTGAGGTGATACTGTCACACATATATGCCGTTGGACTCGGTAACCTCCAAATGCAATCGTCTCCGTATGAAAGGGTGTGTCTTTACGGCACCTCCTCCCTTACAGCGATGTGTAAAGGCGGCTAAGCTCGGACACTTTACTGACACTGTACCCCTGTCTGTTCGGTGAAAGGTGAGTTGGAGGGATTAACTGCCACGCAGCCACTTTTATGAAGGCGGAGACAGCTTACACCCCTGGTCAAACTAAGGGCGGTCGTTTTGACTGCAGGATGAGTGAAAACACCATTAGTCAAAGCCGGTGTGTCTCTCTGTGTGTGAATCTTTGTGTGTCTGTACAGCATGGTAACCCGATGCTGACTGTAGATGGGCCCTGAAGAGACGAAGACGCGGCACATCAGTGACACCCGCTCTCTAGTATGGGGTTATGACTGGGCCAGCTCTTTCATATGAGAAGACTTAAAGCGACATGGGAGGCAGACACCTCAACTGACAGTGTAATTGTCCTCATTACACTAGGCGTCTCACCTTTTGGACAGTATGGGAGGGAGGGGTGCAAGGCCACTAAAGTGTCTTATGTCCTTAAATAAAGCTCAGTCAATGGCTCTTGACATTGTGGTGTCAAGCCTGTTGGACCAATTGTGGATATTGTAGTGGCATAATTGGTGCTCTAAGGCTACAGTGTTGGAGGAGTTCTGTCTGGCTTTAGTAGTTAACTGTGGGTTTGTGTTACAGGGCCGCTGGAAAACTCTGAATCAAGGGTCTTTTTACAGTACGTGATAGGGGTGATGTTCATGGGATTAGAAACATCACATATACTGGGTCCCAAAGTTCTGTGTGCGTGTGAGAGAGACAGAGCGAGCGAGAGAGAGGGGGAGAGAGAGAGAGAAATCAACTTGGCGGGTAAAACTGTAGAACAATTGTCAAAGTGGTTGGTACATTTTGTAATCCACCAGCTACTGTGACTAGTTCCCTTCCATGGAGAAAGTGTGTGTCATGAGGTGTTGGTTTTCACAGCTGGATTGGGGTCAATCCCGGTTCAAAAGAGTCCAATTCAGGTCTAGAATAGTCCATTGTAAGGTAAGAGGGTGCAACAAACAGAGAGGTTGAACTGGCCTAAGTTATAGGCTCAAGCAGATGTAGAGATGGTGACCTTTCCGTGGGACAAAAGGGCCTAGCTGGTAGATTAACTACACAAAGCTTCCAGTCACATAGCAAGACAGGTTTTCATCCGTTGTCGGGTGGAAACCTTGCATCTCCAGTTTTGGTGATTTTCATGTTTTATCTTCAACTGAAGGATCACACATTTCTCTATGGGTTGAGAAAATTCTGAAACCCTTTCAAAACCAATTAGAAAATACATGGTGGTGAAGCTAAAGACAAGGCTGCTTTCTTAGTTCCTTAAAAGTTAAGTTTTTGGAGGTTCAAGTTTTCAGCCATCAACAGTGACAGTATGTTGCCATCAATATTATTATGATTATACAGGTTTGTGACATGGGTAGATTTTGTG
This sequence comes from Centroberyx affinis, assembly GCF_046629955.1. Classification (NCBI taxonomy): domain Eukaryota; kingdom Metazoa; phylum Chordata; class Actinopteri; order Beryciformes; family Berycidae; genus Centroberyx; species Centroberyx affinis. Next base: position 61,657 of record NW_027279695.1, read on the forward strand.
AGTGATTGAATGTGTTAGGGTTAGACTGACATATCAGTTTGCTGATATAACGGGCCTTTTATTAATGATCATATATTGGCCAATCAATGTCATCCGCATTTGATACAATGGAGATTTCCCTTTTTTATACTCAACAGCTTCAGGGGGGGCAGCCTGTAAAACCTTCAATGAAACCTGCCTCCCCATGCCTAAAAGCTGCACTACGCAACTTCACATGTTGGCAGCCCTAAACGGAAGCAAGAGGTAATATTTTACATTTTGAGGATTTCAATACCCAGAAATCATGTAATGTCACATAGGTCAACTACGGACTCCTTGGACCTAAATATCTTCTTCTTAGTGGCGGGTGGGGGTGGAGGTGGAGGTAGTGAAGAGGTTTAGCCAGCGTTGGCGAGTCCAACTTTCTCTTCTCACTGCTGTTTAGGAGACAGTTTTTGATTTCACTCTTAAGTTTTGATTTGTCATTTCCTGTATGTGGAGAAGGTTTCCTGCCAGTGTCCATACCCAAATCCCACATCAGAATTTAATTTGGGAAAACAGGGTGAATCTACAACATCTCAATTAGTGTAGATACAACGTTCATCTCTGTCACTGCCCCATTCAGTGACTTAGGCCGATAAGACTTATAAGAGGGTGTATTTTTACCTAAAAGTCCTACTTAGTCAATGGAGAGTTTTAGTTCACATTGTCTAACTGCTGTTTCGAAGGCTTTTCTACCCTGACAAGAATAAAATTCTGGGAGAAACACTGAATATTTGCAGTTTCTTGGCTTAAAATAGCTGTCAGAACGAATTTCAATATTCGAATTTCAGTCAAATGTCATCACAATGAATTTGAACCCCAACCTAGCTGTTGAATGTGTCAAAAACGTCTTAAAAAAACTCCTATTGGTTCAACTCTAATGAATGTCTGTGTGTGTGTCAGTCTCCATACTCACATCCTTGGACTCCAACAGGTCTTTGCAGCGCTCGTTGCGGTTGGAGTGAGGCGCCACATCCGGGTTGACACAGGTGTGGTCTCTGCTGGACAGGATGGTCATCGGCACGCTGGAGTAAAGAGTGCGCTTCAGCTCGTGGGTGATCTGAGTAATCTGCTTATGTGTGCGCGTGCCAAAGAAAATCTTGGGGATCTTCTTTTTGGCATCTTTGTCTTTGCCCTTCACACTCCCTTTGGCCAAAGCACATGGGCACAGGGAGCAGGGCACAGGGGACTGCACGGATAGAGCCAAGAAACAAACACTGAGAGGCAGCTTACAAACAGGTCCAAACATCTCAGTACATAAGTCATATGAGTGATGAACTGGGGCATGCAACATTGCAACATTTCAGTCCCTGATGGCTAACAAAACCACAACAACTCAGAGAAAACCATGTCTTAACATTCTAAATTTTAAACTACATTTAGCTTTTCAGTGTATTGCGGTACCAGACAGATCAAGTCATCACTATTATCCACTGCCTGAATAGGTCTTCTGACAGACTGTCTTGTATACTCTGTTGAAAAACACACGGAGACGCATAAAGAATTTGTATCCATACATAGGGTGTCCTGTCAGTCTGTGTCAGATGACCTTTTCTGGGCCTGAAAGATGATAGGCCACCATTGTTGGGACTGAGAAAATCTAGCTGCTTCATAATTGGCTGTCCAATGACATGTGGTGGATTCTTTCTCTCCCGCTCACAGGTGTAGCCGGCAACGCTTATGAAACCGATCCTGCTCATGTGATGAGCTCTTTTAAGTGGCCTACTTTCCGACCACTCAATGGCTCTCATGAATCATCCAATCACTGGCTTCTCAATTCCAGTATTTTGCAACTCTTGCCCAACCATAATATAATTAGAGACTCTGTGGTCTAAATGCAAAACTAAGTTTGAAAGGATTTTCATTTGACAGGGAAAATGATGATACCCCAGACTACATTTTGAGCCCAATCCACAACCTTAATTCCAGACTAATTAGCTGACAGGTGAACTTGTGCTAGACTGCGCACAAGAATGTACTAGCATACAAACAGTACCACTGGACCAGAGTTTAGAGGTACGTCCTGAAGAGGAATATTAGTGAATTCCACATGAACATTCTTTCACAGGCTATTCCTGAGGCATAGGACAGTTTGATTTGTATTAGTGAAGATTCACCACCATCTCCCTTGGCTAAAAATGAAAGAAAAAATCATGCTACTTAATCTGTAATGTCACACCAATGCACTGTAATAGTAATGCCATGAAATAATGCTGATTTGGGCAGATAGTCTCAAACATAATAGTCAGGCTCCCATTCATTGTGAATTGAGAGTATTTAGGCTGTGCATATTAATAACATCACAGACTGCACTCATGGTCATATGGTTTGTAGCTTTGGGTGAATGTTGGTAAGAAATACAGACCAGAGATAGTCAAGTGGTTATGTCTCTTGTCTTGGATCAAATCCCACCAGAACCTTCTCTCATGTGTGTCCACTACTATCCCACTGTCTGAATGAATAAAGATGATAACGGTAAGTGGACCAGCCTGTTCTTCTTTTAAAAAAGAAAAATATGAATGGACTGTCCTTGGATAACAATCTTAAATAAACCAGGAGCACAGAGATGGAGACATCCTGGACCTGGGCTTTGACTGACAAGGTCTATGTTGACATTCTGGCACTTTGTACTATGTGACCACTAATGGCATCAAACAAATAGGCCAACATCATAATGCACCTTGTCCATTGAATGGTATTCTCTTCTGAGTAAATATAATCACAAGCCTGGCAAACGCATTTATCCCAAAATCCTCTACAACTGACCAGTATGATTACAAATAAAATTAATGCCATTTCATGTCATGTATTGCAACTTATGCTGGGGATCTGAAGCCAGGACCTATGACAAGGGATGAGCAGCTCAAGTTACCCGGCAGCTCAGATTCTCCAAGCATGTTTGCCCATCAAATATTACAATGTGTGATGGAGTGGAGGCCAAAGAGAGCCCTTAGAGAGCTGTCTCTCAGAGTTAAGAGGGATAAGGAGCCCTGAGCCGATGTGAAAAATAAACAGAGGTGCTGCGGGGCCCCAACACCAGTTCAGGTTACCTTTCTCCTCTGGAACAGTTACGCTCCACAGCCTGGGCCCTAGGCCCGATCACCTTACCTGCTGCTGCCACATTAAATAGAGCCATCCAAATATCCTGCCCTAAGATGGCCAATAATTACTTATTCATCGGCAGGTGGGGGGAAGAGGGGTAGGTTGGGGCGGGGTAGAAGGGGTGGTTAGATGAATAGAGGCCCTTGTCAGAGGCAGCAGCAGGAAACAGCTGACACAAGGGTATCCTTTTACGCGCCTGCCTCCCGAGATGCCAGGACAACAAGGTTTCAAGCCTGGCCCCACAGCCCAGAGCAGACACCCCCTGGAAAGGAATGTAGATAACTGGCGAAAGGGGCAAATAGGGCACCAGCTCTGCTAGAAGCAAGAACATACCGCCTCTTTCAGTGCAGAACAATTCCACTGGTGTTGCTGCTTGGGTGACGCTACCAAGGAGAAAGCCCCGCTTTCTCTGGCCAACAATATGTGACCTGAGAGAGTTGGTGTGTCTCATTAACACGGCATTTTGCAGTAATACACCTGTACCGTCAGGTATTAGTGTGTGCGGAGCTAAAAATCTATGTATGAACAATTTCACTGACCATTCCACATAGATGGAATTGGCGGAATAGAGGGCTAAGTTCAGTGGTGTTACTGAATACCTCAGAGTATTCACAGGTAATGATACCCAGGCTTCTCTGCTGCTGTTGCTATACTCCACTGCCAACACCTGAGAGATGGAAATCTCACACTCCGGGGGGCCAGTCGGAGGGCGCAGAGGGGCCGCAGGCTGTGGGCCGGCTCTGTATCACTGGCGCCTCTCGCTGGACGCCAATTTGCTCCTCATTCCACAGCTTTCGAAGGCTTGGAATGCATTCCAATAAGGGTGGGCTCCAATAGCCAATACCTCAGAAGACATGACACCGAACACCCCCTCCTCCCTGCATGACCACACCGTGTAGGTAGGAGCCCTGGCGAATATCTGCCCTCCGAAGCACCTGTTTATCCCTCGGGCGCAGTAACCAGCGGGTGAACCCCATTCAATATTTATCCCCGTGGCTTTCACAGATCAGCGGCCCAAGCGAGGCAAACCCTCTTAATTAAAACTGGAGCTTGCTTCAAAGGGCCCCATTCAGGCCGTCAGTCAGCGCTCGTGGGACAAAAGAGCCAGGGTCATGTAGCTGCAGGGAAACCAGAGACGGACGCGCTTTTTCGACTTCACTTTCCCTCCTCCTCTTTTTCCACCTCCCACCATCCACGGCTCCAAATCCAAGCCACACACCTGTGGCAGTATTAGATGCAGTTGTGGGAGTTTACCCGTTCTGGTGAGCAGTGTAAGAGCATTCTTTGACTCTGAGCTTGTATAATGATTATGGGTAACCTGTTGGTCTGTGGGACCTGGAGAGAACTCGGTAACATGGATTATTCACCGCCACAGCATCTTGATACCTTTCACAGCACGGTGTTACCTGATGCACTTGGTTTGGTCGCTTTTGACTGTAGCAATGGGTTCACACAACATGCTGTACTTTTCCTGTAAAGACCCAGGACTTTGCCAAAGTACTCAGTTAATAGCAGAAAATGCTACATTTGGCATAAACGCACTGTGGTAGCATATGGTCACCATCTGAGAGACCAAATTTTCAATTTTGCCACAAATTGCCTTCATTGCATTCTACTAGTACTGTGCAATTAATTTTAAAATACATCCGCCATGGGGCACCCAGCTGGCTCCGTCTGCTGAGTACACTAGACATGTACACAACATGAATAACATGAGTTTGAATACCTACTCATGTTCATGCCATTTTTCAGAGACCTGTCTTCTACTTCGTACCACTGTCAACTACAAATACATTTCTAGATAAATAAATGGATACATGCATAAATATATAATATATTGAAGGAGGGTGGACTGCCCACACCGCCTATAAAAGTAAAAATATATATTCACCAAAAAACATGACACAGATTCCATACTGTCAATATTTACACAGCTCTATGAGATGTTATGGAGGGATATTTAATCTATTACAGTTGTTTCCTTTTATGAGTCAGGTGTCCTAGGATTTCCCCTAACTTTCCAATCACCAGTATTGACAGCAGAAAGATGACATCCTGATTTTTTATCTCATGACTAATACCTTTTCATGGCATACAGTTATTGGCTAAACAAATATTTGAGAATACCCACTCCTCTACCCTTGAATGAAAATAAATGCAAGTTATCTTTACATTAACATCAAGTTCCTGCAAACTGACAGGCATGGTTCTAGCTCCTGGGTGAATAATATTTATTTTATTATGTATTTATTTTACTCACTTGCATTACCACAGGAAGGAAGTCAAACTTAGCATCTTGAAAAAGCTCTTGATTAAAGAGACTGACGGATCACTTGGCACTCAATAAAGGAATATAGATCGCATGGATAGGAAATCAGCTCAATTCAAGTAAAGTCATATATTCTCACCCTCACACACACACACACCAGTTCTGGGCTTGTTTCTTGGAATTTGTAATGAACTCCCATCTGTTTTTATCTTTTTTTGTGTACTTTGCTTTCTGTTATAACGCTCACCTTTAACCACAGCCTCAGTCAATTGAGTGGAGTGTACTGCCACCCAGTGGTGATACTGAATGGCAACAATATTGCTGATATGGAGACTCAGATTGTAATCATAAAATCAGAACAAAACTACCAGTCTTCTACCCCACTGAGACCACTGAGACCATCCAAGAAGAGTTTTGCTGATATTTTGTTTCAATATTTGATATATTTATATCTGATATGTGATTTCTATTAAAAGGCAAATGCCGGCCTCAAATATCAGTAAGTCCATATTCATAGTATTTTGTTCCATCACCACACCACACCATCTTGGTAGGAAAATAACAGGTAATAAATTAACAGGTGATTACAATCAAACGACACACACAGCCAATGAGCTGTGTGTATTGTAAAGCGCCACTTTGGTAGGAAATGTATGTGACAGCATGGAAATACTATGAATACTGGCCCACTATCCGTGTCTGGAGAGGACTCACGCAGCATGGTGAGGGCAGGCTGGCTGGCTGGCTGTTCGGCTCCATGGTCCAACTCTTAGGCCCTGACTGCTGCCTCTCCACCTCCGGCTCGTCGTCTATGAACACCACTCCCTTCTCCAGACACCGCCTTTTACTGCCCTGTAGAACAAAAATTGTGATGAATTGTCAAGTTTTAAAGGATAAGGCTGGTGTTTTTTTAATGCATTTCTTACCGTCAACAAATCCTATGACAATAACAAAATCAGCAATTAATTTGTTTTGCTAACAAATCTCGCCCATGTAGCCGACGCCCAATGAAGCCATGTCCCAGCAGCCAGACAACTCCATTGTATTAAAAAAACGATTAAAAACTCGTCACAGAGCCATGCTGCTGCTCTGGCAGCATATTTCATCATCACCATGCACCGGACCAGCCGACTTTTTCCTCAAACAACTTAATAAGCCGGCTGTAAACACTTGGCGATCTCAGGAAAGTAGTTCCATAGGACCGAAAATAGTCCCCGGCGTAATGAAGAATTTGTTCCCATTTGAATTTGATTTGGTAATAACTACAAAAGCCTGACTTTTCATGGTAACAGTTAGCGTTTTTAAAATTGAAACTATGTCTTTGTGAGCTGTATGTCAAGGTTTTTAGCTTACAATTGGAGCCAATGACTTCCAGGTTGACGGCTAAAAAGGGAACGTAGGAAGTCAGAAAGTAATGGGAGTAGAGCAAACGCATTGTTGATTTTGTTATTTGCATAGAATTTGTTGACAATAAGAAATTTATTTAAAAACACCAGCTGTATCCTTTAAACTTTGGACAGTTGCTATAGCGCCACCATCAGGAGGACAGGCCCCATATTACAGTATGTGCTGTTTTGGACTGGACCGGGACTATTGTACAAATCTTAGTGCATTTTCATTCATGGGAAGGCAGTTTTAGTCGTAAGACAGACAGATAAACAGTCTACAGTTACCTTGGACTCAGCAGCTGCAGTGCGAATACGTTTCCTATCTGGTCGAAAGTCGTCGTCTTTCTCACAGTCAGAGTTGATGGAGGACTGGAGCTTTTCAGACAGGCGGGAGGCTAACGACTGCTTCTTTGGCTGAAACTCCTCTGGTAAGGATGCTGAAACACAGGAAGCGCAACGCACAAAACATGCATGGATTACACGCATATATCAGAATCAGGTTTATTTTCGCCAGGTACATTTTTACATACTAGGAATTTGACTTGGTGAGGTTGGTGCAGTGCAATATACAAGCATTGAGACAGACAAACAAGCAGCAATCAAGCTTTACAAATAGAATTTCAATATCAAACATCAGAAACAAAGAAGAAAGAAAGAAGAGATTCCTGAAAATATATACAGTATATACAATAAGTGTGTGCTGCATGAATTAACTCTTTAGAAATATACAGTCTACAGTAATTTATCCACTATAACACTCATTCAGGGACAAGCTTTTGTTGGAAGGAGGACAATTTTGAAATCTCACAGAGCACAGAGCATGCTGCGCTGACCTGTACTGTCAGTGTAACAATTTTGCGGATAGGTTAATTTCACAATGCAAAATCAGGAGGGTGAGAAAGACAATGAAATGGACATGAATTGACCCTAAAATCTCTCTCTCTTTTCTCATACAGTTGAACATAGCCAACTATTGCACGAGATAGATGAAAAAGTGGAGTTTAACACCCCAGCAGTCAAGTACGTGGTTTCCCATATACTGATTATATTTGGCTGGCTCTCCTAGAACAATTCCTATAGATTTTTATGCAATTTTGCAATTTATAGGTGTCGTATATTTGCTCTCCGTTCATTCTTGACAAAACAATAGACAGAAGGGCAGGGAAGGCAGGGGAAAGTTTGTTTTGCTTGAGCGAGGGTCAGGGGGACGCGTGACAAATACAAGACAAAGAGTAAGCGACATTATTAAGTGCTAAAATAAAACAAGATGCACGTAATATCAGGCTTTTTCTGATATAACATAAAGCCAGGTGCATCGATTCATTACACCTTTACTATTAGGAGGTGCTTTTGTAATTAGCTGAATGTTATATTTCGCTCTTAAAAGATAAGGCTGGTGTTTCTTTAATGCATTTCTTACCATCAAAAATCCTATGAAAATAACAAAATCAGCAATGATTTTGTTTTGCCAACAAGTCTCGTCCATGTAGCCGGTTTGTGAGCTGTATTTAAAGGTTTTGAGCTTACAATTGGAGCCAATGACTTCTGTGTTGAAGGCTAAAAAGGGAACACAGGAAGTCAGAAAGAAATGGGAGTAGAGCTAACGCATTGTTGATTTTGTTTTTTTCATAGGATTTGTTGATGATAAGAAATGCATAAAAAAAAAAACAGCATTATCCTTTAAGTTTCAATTCATTTCTGTGGGTGGAGAAGTGTAGATACCCGACACACCAGAATTTCATTTCAAATAAGGCGAATATGAAACATCTCAATAAGTAGGGATGGGACACTCTTTACTGTTACAGCCCCACTTTGTGATGTAGGCAGGTGAGACAGGTGGATCCTTACATAAAAATCTAGTGTAGCTTTAATGAAATAAAATCAATTTGAAACCAGGTCTCTTACTTTGTAATTATCAAGGTACCGTTGTGCTAAAGGGGAATCCAAAAGGAAAACAAGTGCAGGTTAGGCTAATTATATTAGCATGTTTCAATTGCTACTAGAGTAAAATTACGGATGGACTGAAAGATACAATACTTACTAGGTTCAGATGTTGGAGGTGGCGGCGGTGCCAGCTCTTTCTCGGGTGACACAGTGAGGTCCACAACATCAGGTTTGGCTGTAGTTGAGGTGCAGCTGGCTTTGCTGTGGCAGCTGCACTGACAGGGGCTGCTGGCTTCTGACTTCTTACAGTCGGCAGAGGTTTTACCCTCCGAGGGGCTTTGGCCCTCCAGTGGGCTTCCTCCTTGTTCGGGTTTAGCTGTAATCACACAATGAAATACAGAAATAACTATCACAAACACATTCCATATTATACATACAATCTTATTAAAAACGAATACACAAAAGGGAAAACAGCCAAGTGGCACTGTCTGTGTAAAAGACAATTATTTTTCAGCTCCAATTAATATGTGCACCAAAGCAATTTGCTTCCATTTATCTGACAAAATCAGTAGGCCTACTTGCCCTTCATAGGAGAATTTCCCTTTGGTGTCAGTCAGAGCAGACCTACCATACTGAGCCTGCTGCCAGGCCAGAGCTGAGCAGAGCAGGGCCAAGCTCTTCCCACTCCCTGTAGGACTCTCTAGCAGACAGTGCTGTCCGTAGTTCAGCCCTCGTACAATCTGCAGGCAAAGTACAAAAGGTTTGGGGGAACAACAATACGATTAACAGCGTTAACAGTAGCATTAAACATTGTTGAATGTGTCCGTTATTAGACATGACATCTATTATCTATTCCTTTTCCTTGTAATATTTGGATGACAACACCCCGCAACACTCAGTCCGTGTTATTAAACAGGCTTACCATTACCAATGCATATGCTAATTTACAATCAGACAGGCACATCCACCCAGGCTAGCTCTGGTGAAGCAATTTGCGGTTGTTACTTCCATTTTCCTGACTGCTCAGCGTTGTCTTAGGGAGTAATACTGAAGCCCAGACTGCCATCTTGTCAACAAATAGTCAATACATAATTGTCCACCACACAAATAGACATAGGTTACACAAACAATCAGATATAGATGATTTTGGAACAGCAATGTTATTCAGTGGTTTGTTTGTGGGTGTACTGAAATAACTGATGGGCTTGTTGGTAAGTAGACAGAAAGGGTGAAATCTCACCAAAGCAGGCAACATTATGTTACTTTTGTTGTACTTTAGATGCTTTTTTCACACTCAAATTGATTGTCAGAGCTCTTGATACACAGACTGACAGTATGTGAGTTAAATATGCTTTAAATGTGGCTTAAATCTATTAAACAGTTCAGATGAACTTGCATTGGTTGGTTCAAGATAAAGCCTACACAACTGATGTATTGCAAGAAATCATGATCATGATCTGTTACAATTTTTACATCATTTTTTATTAGATGCATGACAGCAATTCTTGATGACTTTCTCATTGACCCATATGCTATAACACACAGATAACTGGTAGTGTATGGAGAGGGTGCTTGCTCACTGAGTTCATCATGGCCAGCTGGGATGGGTAAGCTTTGCAGGGGAAGTGGATCTTCACCCCTCCAATGGTGTACTCCACTGTGGGTGCAGCCATGTTTATATGTCCCTGGTCCACAGATATGTGCACGATTAGATGCTGAATATGTCTAATAACTTCAAAATTAACATTAGGTAACACAAATAGAAGAAACGGTCAATAGTGTGAGCAAAGGAACTGTTAACGTTAGCTAGAGCAATTCATTAAGTTAGTTCACTAACGTAACTAGAATGCCTTTTATTTACATGCGTTACGTTAGCCGGCTGTGAGTTAATGGTTGCCATGCCAATTTACTAAAAGTTAAACTAACGTTACCCAATTATCTGGAACTTTCCTGTCTGTATGGTCTGTACGTTATCTGCCTAAAGTAATTGAACCTACCTGAGATACTTGAAGGCTATCACCAGTTAGCTAAGTGCTACTAGCTAACGTTAGCTAACAGCAACTTAGTTCACTAACGTAAATACTTTCATTCAGTAGTATCGAATCACATGTTTAAATTGCTAATAACCTCGATTCTAAAGATGTATTCTAATGTTATAAGAAGAAAAATGTATATCGATGGGCATACACTGTTTTAGTGTATCCTCTTCCCGCCATGCAAAATTCAGATATGACGTTTAACCAAGGTCAAGTTAGCCAGAACAAACAATAGAACTTCCTGTTACAGTTTTCAAAATAAAATCTTTATTAAAGAACAACACGGGATCTGTGGCACACTGTAACACATTTCTCGTTTGTTTTCTAAAATATCATTGAACAGTACATTTTTATGATTTATCCTTTATTTACCCAGAGTAAGGTTGGCTGACCACACATGCTATTTTTCAGCACCATCTTGCTCCACATTCCCAATTACAAACACTCACATAGTTTCAAAACGAAATACACGTTTACAGACCACAGACACAACACAAATTTATATAGACATATATTCATAGTCATACGCTTTTGTTGTTCTGTACACCCCAGTGCTTATTCAAATTTTTCTTAGTGACAAATTTAATGTATTTTATTTTGAATGCAAAATCGACCAATTTCCGCTATTATTCTGTCTGTCTGTGACTGCCTGGATATAGCTTGACGTTTCTCATCATAACGGAAGTTACGATTGTAAACATCCGTGAACATCAGAGAAACAGAGGTACATGTGTCCATAGACATGTCTATGCATGTCGAGGTGTGTTGTGTTGAAAGCATAACCTCCTCGGGGAGAAAGGATAAAGAAGATGCTTCTTGTTTGGGCGTTTAGACTTCAAAATAAAAGCGCGAAAGTGTAAACGTGTAGAAATATCTATTTAAACTACCGTAATTTATTTGTATTTAATTGTCAAACCCAAACATACCCATATGTGGCAGTAACAGGTAATATCACCAACTCAAATTTCCACCAACTTTCTGATGGTTCTGGTACTTTGGGAAGAATACTAAACTTTCGCTGTAGCTAAGCAGAAGTATTATTTGGCCTTAGATAGTCAATTATGAGATATAAACCGTTCGCATTTGTAGCGCCCGCTAGTGGTAGAACTCAAAACTCTTGTGGGCATGCTCAAGCATCACTCCTCAACATGTCTTTCACATTTTGCTTTGATTAGATGCACCTAGATAGATACATACTTAGATGGTCTATCAATTACCTTTATATAACTTTTAAAGAGGATGGTCCCAAGCTGGTCCACACCAAGTTTCTTGTGAATCAGTGAATCTTGTGTTATGCTATTTAAAAAAAAAAAAAAATCTAAATGGCGGAAAATCCAATATGGCAGACAATGAATGTGATATTGTACTCGGTGCCTTCCAAAGAATCTAAGGACACAATAATTTTCTCTCTATGACACAGGGTTTAGATGTTATTAGCCAAAACATAGATTTGCTTGTTATAGTGCCTCCATGTGGCCAATCGATGTATTTTTTGTTGCCTGAGTAGTGGTGGGCCATAGGAGCCCACCTGCCACATATGGTTGCTGTACTTACAGTTTCTGAGCTGCAGACACTTTTAGAGGAGAAAAAGAAGAAAGATTTCCAGCAAATAATATAGGGTTCTGGCACTAGGCTACGTGCTTTGACCCCCAATAATTAGATTTTTTTTTCACTAATTTAAAGAAGTGTGTCTCACAGGGCTATTAGCAGCTCACTAAGACCTTAAACCAAAGGTCTTAGTAAACTATTAAAACTATTGTTTTCAGTTGAAATACACACTCACACTGATACATGTTGATTGTGCAAATCCTTACATGCAAAACAGTATAAACAGCAATCATGTGTTGACACTCAGACAAATGAAATGACAGTGATTTGATATTGTTGACAAAGAGATGGACTACACTTGGCAGGCACATTTTGGAACAGACTAAATTGGATCTTGGTTGTGGGGGGCGGAGGGAGATACAGTATAGGCTATCCCATTACAGCATATCCAGTGGTGGAAGAAGTACTGAGATCTTTCACTTCAGTAAAAGTAGCAATACAACAATGTAAAGATACTCCATTACAAGTAAAAGTCCTGAATTCAAAATCTTACTTAAGTAAAAGTACATAAGTATTGGCAGCAAAATGTACTTAGAGTATCAAAGTAAACATACTTATTATGCAAACTGTCCCCATTTAGAGAGTTATATTTTTCATAAATTATTGGAATATTAATACTGATTTATTGACATACATGTACATGTAAGCAGCATTTTAAAGTTGTCAACGTGAAGCTAATCTTAACAATTTAGCTATACTTTTGGGTAGTCTAATCTATAACAATGCTATTTTATAGTTATTTTATAAAGATGATCAAATGTTTTAAATATAAAATATTGATCTGAAAAGTAACTAGTAACTATAGCTGTGAAATAAATGTAATGGAGTAAAAAGTACAATATTTCCCTCTAAAATGTAGTGGAGTAGAAGTACAAAGCAGCATAAAATGGAAACACTCAAGTAAAGTAGCCTACAAGTACCTCAAAGTTGTACTTAAGTACAATACTTGAGTAAATGTACTTAGTTACTTTGCACCACTGAGTATATCCCATTTCTACAGTTCTCTCTGGATAATCAAACTAAGTGCTTCAGCCATGTAAACGGGATTCTGGGGAGTTGTCAGTTTGTGCAATCATGTAAACGGAAATAAATATATAAATAAACATAAATATCGAAGACAGAAATGAAAGTTTAAGCACCATTTTTTTATTTAAAAAAAAAAAAAAAGTTAGGTGCAGTAATGGGAAGCTGTCAGTAGGGGGTAATGCCGCACCCCCCCGCACCCCTACTTCCAACGTCTATGGGCCTGGGAATGTGAAAGATTTGTGGAAGTAGCAGTGAGTTAAAAAAGGAAACTGACTTCACCAATACATATGAGACCTTCCTGCTCCGCAATGCATCCTTGATTTATGCATGGAGAAGAAGAATCTAACTTCAGCCATTACCCGGCTGTTATGTACTGTTCTCTGTTGTATGGAGTGGACGTCACTCCAAACTCCATTTATCTGTCCGTTTTACGTCGCTTTGCTTATCTGAGAACAGTTTAGAGGTTGGCAGGTCAGATCAGAGGGAGAGAAAACACTGGACAGCGCCCGTGGTTTGATCCCGAGTAGGGAGAGAGACCGCGAAATCTGGAAGATTTGAGCAAGGAAGTAACCGCTGAGCTATGCCAGTGCAATGCTCAATAGAGAAAACTGCCCTTATAAACACACAGTCACTGTGGAGCAGCTCTGCTCTATGATATATTCTTGATTCACACACTGAAACTAACTAATCTTCATAATACTTCAGCCATTAACCTGCACCGATACGTACCACTCGCTCTTTCATGGGAAGAACTACATGCCAAACTCCATTATAAAATATGACAGTTTAATATATCCTTGGTTAGCATGTGGTTAAATAACATCATATAATAGAACTAAAGACCTTTTCTGAATCATTACTATCCAGTCTTCCATTCGGCATTCATATAATCTTAATAACAGCCACTGGCTACGTACACACTGCCAGAATTCGGTAACCACAACCGAATTTATGAATGAGAGTGAATTCGCATATGTCTGGTAAAATCTTACCAGTCTGTGTACGGGTAACAGGAGTTACTCCACTCCTCCGATCTCGCGATGGTTGTAAAGAATGTCTGTAACCATAGTAACGTTTACTTCAGACCAATATGGCGGCTACCATTGCCTGTTACACTTGACACCATTAACACCAGAGGCGTCAATTTATCCATAACAACCGCCTCTTTTTCCACCGCATGAACTTGATACTTTCAACCGCAACATTTGGTACTGGTAGGAACAACCGCACTGTTGAGGAAACAGACTGGATAGGAAATTCGAGAATGTGCCACAACACTTACCATAGATATATAAACGTTTGTCAAGAACCCCTCGATGCAAGCTGGGAGTTGGGGCGGGGCTACAAGCTCAGCCCTATGTTTCTTTACATTTTAACTGCGTTCAGTTTTTATTGATGGCACAAAAACAGCACACACCTTCATATTTAACACGTCTGACTTCTGAATGTTTTAAAAGTGTTAAATCTTTACTAAAATGTACTAAAGAGGCGCTTTACTTATATGCATCTGAACACCATTTTGTCATCGTCTAGAGTGGAAGTTTTTTATTTACACCCCTATTATTTCGATATAAATATATAACGATATCTGCAAACATAATGCAAAATCATCTGTTAAATAATGACATTGATGTTCATCACACTGAACTGCATGGTAATACAAAGTATGATAAAACTGTCATTTTCAAATATTCCCTGGTTTGTTTATAGTATTGTTTTGTAAGATTTTAATTAGTATTTCTTTTAATCATTAGACAACAGAATTGTGTATCACAATAACTCTGTATCATTATATTGTCAGGATATGATTCTGTTGAAAGACAGTAAATTATATTGAATTACTGCCCAGCCCTACTTCAACATCTAAATGATGCGTGGGATTTTGACTAATCAGTGCGTGGAAGTTAAGAGGACAATTACATAATATACACAAGTACTGTATAATCTCTTAAATTGTTTCTAGTGGTGGTGAGAAAATAAATGAACCAGGTGGAGAAAAAAAAAAAAGTAGTCGACTCAATCTGTAATCTGCTACTATCTACATTCATTTTGTCCCAGTTGTAATTCCCATGCAGTATTTAAGGTAGAACATGGAGTATGACAACTTGATGAAAAGAGCTTGAAGTTGACCCACAAAACCATAAAAATAACAGAGGACGCACATGTATTGACTTTGTTCTTAGAAAATCTTTCTGTATTTACAAGTTTTAACAGACAAGCAGGTACAGACAAAGAGTGCTTATATACAGAGCAGCACAAGATGTTAAAATGAGTGCTAAAACAATACGCTATTTACAGATAGACTACAGCGGAAAGTACAGACTAAGAACAAGTTTTATCACAAAACTTCTGTTACTCTACTCGGTATCACAAATTCCATGAACTGTACAGTTAAAAACCAAAAAATGGTAAATCTACATGGAATCCAATGTTTCTCCAATTGAGAGGCACTGAATTGTATATATTTACATAATATATACATATAATAGTGTATAAGCATGTATGTTTTCATACATATATAGCTACCTGTGGTGCAAAAGCAGCAAAAGAAATTATATTGTATGGACTTCAATACTACAAAATAAAAGGTTTGTGCTAAATGGGCTGACTGACAAAGTAATGTTACACCATACATAACTACTATACTGGCAAAAAGAAAACTGAGCGTAGGTAAATAATATTCGCTCAAAGTCCCAATGGTCTTAAGTGAACAAAAAGGTTACAGTCAGTCGTTCAAAAACAGAAGAGATTGTCAATAATACTTCAAGTTCATGCAAAGGTACAAACCATTAAAATGAAAAAATAAACATTATTTTCCCTGTTGACCAACCAGCTGTGCAGCTTTCCCTTCATTGTGACTCGAAAGAAGGTGCAAAAGAAAAAGGAGGGACTTCCTCTGCGGGCTATGGAACAGAGTTGGAGCGCAGTACGGGCACTTGGTGGGTAGGGAGAGTCTCTTTATCGGCCTCATCCTGGCTGGAAGGGCTGCTGACTGTGGCAGTGTTGGGTGGTGCGGCGGTGGCGGCGGTGGTGGTGGTGGTGGTGGTAGCGGCGGCTGTAGCGGCGGCGGTGGCGGCACTGGTAGTGGTGCTGGTGCAACTGGCGGCGGGGATGGTCGTCTCCTCCTCTTTGGGCTGCTTGCTGGCGAACTCGGCGATGCTGAAGACAAACTGGAGGCAGCCCAGTTTGATGTAGCTGCCGTGGTGGAGCAGCGCCGTGCCCTCCCAGCCGGCGCCGCTGCCCCCGATCAGGCTGGAGCTGCTGGCCTTGCAGTTGCAGGAGAGCCCCGGGCCGCCCTGGGGCTGGCAGCTCATCACTCCGCCCGCCGGCATCAGACCCACCAGGGAGCCGGGGCCGTCGTCCTGCTCCCGCTTCTTACTGCGGCCTGCGAGGGGTAAATAAGGACGGCGTTAGAGAAAGCAGACTACAGACTAGGGCTGAACAATTAATCAAAATTTTATAATTGCAATATGGCCTACTGCAATTTTCAAATCACAAGAGGTGCAATATTTGTTAAAGGTGAAATGTGTGTCAAAATACCATTTTAAATTCAATACTGTCGTGCTGCAGAGATGTCCTGGCCTACACATTATATTATACAGACTTAAGAAAACATCTTTGTTTGGTACAGATCCCCGCAAAAATCACACCATAATCATTATAATACGTTTTTCAATGAAAATGAAAATAATGACGTAAAAATTATCATTCCCTCTAATATCACAAATCATATCGCAATTGCAATATCAGTCAAAATAATCGCAATTAGATATTTTTTCAAAATCGTTCAGCCCTAATACAGACTGTGGTACGTGAAAGCTATCACTAGGGTTAGTTTGGGTTAAGAATCCAAATGGGGTAAAAAAAAAAAATAATAATTGACCCCAAAAGCACAGCAGCAAAATTCTATCCATGACCTGACAACCTGCCAGCAAAGAGGACACTGTGTCAAAACTGTGGGAGAAAGGCCTGAGTTTGGCTCATTTTCATTTACATCTTTTTACCAACATGTCTCATTACAGAGTGAGCGTCAATATGTTGAAAAAGACACGTTTTGCGTCCTTCTTGTGTCCATTGGCCCATTAGGACTGAATTGGGTTAGCTCTATAGTGAAGATATTGATGAGAGCTGGGTCAGAATTGATCGTATGATGGAAAAATAGGTTCCAGGTCAAAAATGGGCACACTTCTGCTTTAAGGAGCTGCTAACCCACCTAAAACAATTTCATTCATCTAACTGAAATTCATTAATCATGTTTCCATGGAGAGTTTTAGTGTCTCGTGATGGCCTAAATGCCATATCAGAATCGGGCTTCAAAAACCCACCACTAATGGTGGATTCTACTTGCGTTATGGTGATTGATAAAGTATGAGGGCCGCTCACGTTAAAGCGCGTTAAAACGATCGAACACCAAGCTTGTGGGAAATGAGAAATAGACTCACGGATAATGCCTTGGACTTTGGACACCAGGCCGCTGGGTGGAGACGGCGAGGCCTTCTCGGAGAAGTCACAGGAGTAGAGCACGTTGTCCACCGTGGTGCCGTGCTCGCTGTAGTTGAGCAGCTCGTAATGCTTTGTATTCTAGCAGGGAACAGAGAAGTCATTTACACCGTGTCCATCGACTAAAACGTCAACAAAAACCACAGAGCTTCCGCGGGATGATTGGGTAGAATTACATGCAGTACAGTACAATATACAAGAAGCAATGACAGCGGTGTAAATAAAAAAACACCTACCTCATCATAGAAAATACAGGCATGCTTCCCCGATACGTAGTTGCAATGACCGTAGTTTGTAAGGCACACGTCCATGTCAGCACCTGGACAGAAAGAGGTTTTAAGAGTCACAGTCACCCACCTTTGATTCAGTGGACATGATGCAGTTTGATTAATTACATATTTATTGTAGAGTTGATCTATGCTACACTGGTTGTCTATGGGAAGCCGCCCGTAACTTGAATTGATTCCAATGTGACATTCTGATCAGATTCCACATAAGTATGCATGGACATGTTGGTATTATCATTATTCTGGGTTTCAATGAGAGTTTTAGTGTCCCGTGTTCTAAATGCTGCTTCAGAGGCTTTTCCACCCTGACCAGAATACATTTCTATGGGAAAACCGTGATAGTAGTTGACATGAAAGTGGTCAAATTGGTACAAACTATCGGCAGCATCAACCCAAAAATAACAACACCGGCCTTCAAAAACTCATATCGAACCGTACTGTTGACCAATGTCTTTACCAACACACAGGATCAGATGTAGTTACTCTTAGTACACTAAATGATTTTGGATGAATGGCTTGGATGTTATAATATAGTAAGCACTTCTTACCAGATCCTATGTACAATGTCCTATAGCACATGCTGACGGCTTCTCCCTTTCCCGTCAGAGGGTAGAAGACCGCTCTGGCCTGCACCTTCTTCTGGCCTGTCGGGAAAGGTCTGGTTAGCCTAAGAGCTGGCAGCGGTCACACCAAGCATGTCTGGAGCAGATCATTTGAACTGGTTTAACAAAATGAACCGCAGTCCAGACTGATACTCATATTCAGCTATTTCTTCACGTATTCTTAACCTTTTGCGACTATGGTTCAGCCCAAAGGAAACAAACTGTAGATGGACACACGGCATTTAACAAGAGGTTAGTTTGTTTCTTACTGTCGGGGCGTAGCGATGGAGGTTTCAGGGCGGTGGAGGCCAGAGGAGGAATGCTGGGCGCTTTGGGAGGGAAGAGCTGCTGGATCCTCTGCCAGGCCAGAAGCTTGATCATCTCTCCGTCCAGCTTGTCCAGCTCAATTCCTGCAGATACATTACCGCCGGAGGGGAAAGATACATTCAATTTGGTTCAATATAGGCTTATGGGTAGTGAATAAACACAAGCTTCTGTTACAGTATTCCTGACTTGAAATCATGCTCACAGCCACAATAAAGATGGTACGATGGTAAGTTGCCTTAACTACAGATTAACTACAAAACAGATTTCACCCTTTAATAATAAACAGCGAGTCAACACCCTTACCCCCGTCATCTTGCATGGTAGCTTTCATGCGGCTGGACAGGTCGGCGATGGAGGAGAGAGCACTAGGGAGCAGCGAGTCCATCACTCCAGGACTGGACTTTAAATCTGTAGAGGAGAAGCCTGCAGAGACAACATGGGGGTGAATGGAAGTGGCAGCGATCTGAAGGATAGCAGACTTCTGACTTTGAATTGTTATCTTATACTATTTGGGTGTGTCCCAAAGACTCCATTTCAACTTTTCTCTGCATGTTCTTCGTTGGGTTATCACATCAGTCGAGCTTATTGAATCAATGTAAATGTTATTATTGCTGTGGAACTTGAACTTTCCGAAGCATCTGTTTTTCAGGCAACTGGTTATATTTCCATTGACCAAAAGAAGGAGCTGTAGGCTATTGATTACTGTGAACATCCAAGTCTTGGGCAGGAAAATCCCTACATTGGGGAACATGCAATGAAGCACTCAGCTGTGTGTTGAGGACTTCAATTTGTAAAGATATGAGTCTCCTAATATTTTGATGTGGATTGCTGATACAACACCAGTACGAGTCCCATAAAGTATCATAAGAAGAAATGTTTTCATGTTACAACAGTTGCAGATAGATATGCCGATTTCCTAAAATGCTCAGCCCTAAAACATTTACCTCCTGTGATGTGTGCAGCTGAAAGCCTGTTTCATTTCAGTTGGACCATGAGCATACAGACAGTTTGATATATTGTTATGCTTATTCTACACACACTTCCTTCCTGACTCTCAAAGGGGGAGCAGTTGTCTGCATTATCTTTTCAATTTCATGATTTAAGGCATTTTCAATCTTGCCAGTTTGCTGTTTACACAAGGCTTCATTAAAGTTATGATTGCAGTAGGGTTCTGCTGTATGAGCCTTTACTTCAACGGGTCAGAGCACAGCGCTGACTGCAGCAAGATTTTCAAGCCATAACTATTATTTAAATAAACAGCAAGGCCTACACAGGCCTTATTCTCTGTTTATGCGTTTGGATTATAGCCAGTGAGAGAACAGACGTATCCATTTTTTGGATTACACATTACACATTTGTGTCCAAACAAACTGAATGCAGATTTGGAATATAATTTAGTGAGTGCATTTCTACTCAAAGCCAAAACGGGCCTTATATATATAAATATGGGCCCTAAATATAACCAGTGTCATGATGATGGCAACAATAGGGTCAAAGGCTATAACTGGGTTGTGACGGGAGCCATCACATGGCTGCTATAAGCTCTTGAACAATACAATAATAATATGAATATCAGTACAAAAATAATCAACACAGTTTAGGCAATAGGCTAATAGGCATCACAACTAAGCTTACTGTAACCAAGATGCTCTATAAGTGAACACTGTAAAACTATTCCAACTATCTGGGCTGAGTATATGAATGTTACCAAATCACTGACACAGCAATTTGTGAGGGAATCTCAAGAGACTGGCGGAAATAAAGATGCAAACAAAACAACATTTATGATGAATTATTCAAAAATGACCCGCGGTTCAGATTATGGTAATGTTTACCTACAAGAAGCAGAATGTTTTGGAAACCCGTGACATGCCTTCTAAGCACCATGGTTATCCTGTTTTTGTTGCAGCCCTAGAAAGCGATCTAGCTCAGAAGTTCAATACAAGTCAAACGTCCAAATTAACCTGAGGAGCCAATCCAACTA
This sequence comes from Centroberyx affinis, assembly GCF_046629955.1. Lineage (NCBI taxonomy): Eukaryota > Metazoa > Chordata > Actinopteri > Beryciformes > Berycidae > Centroberyx > Centroberyx affinis. Next base: position 82,691 of record NW_027279695.1, read on the forward strand.
TTACTCGCAGTCTGAGGGCTTCTTTATTGGTTAAGAGGAGTCCTTACCTGCCGGAGTGGGCGATGATGATCCCAGCTTGGTCGTGCCGTGGTCCTGTATGCCTTTAGCTGGGGTAGCTGAGTGGGCACTGCTGGTGATGGAGATGGGAGGTTTTTCGTCACTGCTCATACACACCGTCTGGAGCTCCGGCTGGCTCCTGTGGTTCTGCTGCCCCGTGTGGTGGCATATCGTCGGGGCAGCGGGACAGTCTTTCTGGACGCAGACCTCCATAGCGGTCTCGCACTCCCTTTTAACCGTTTCTCCTCCTATGTGGTTGGCCAGCCCGGCGGCAGAGGCCGAGTCTGCGGGGCTCGTACTGGGCTTCAGTCTGTGCTGCAGCTCCGCCTGCCTGCAAGAGTCTGAGGCACTGTTACAGTCTACGGGTCCGTTGGCCTTGGGAGGCTGGCGCTCCTCTGCTACAGGCCCGTTGGGTTTCCTACAATTCTGACAGGGCGTCATGATGCATTTACAACTATCCGGTTCTGCCGTGGGGCCCCTTGCCACGGCAGCCCCGCGGGGGTCATCGGGTGTACTGCAGGGTTTAGAACAGGGGCCAGGGGAGGAAGTCCTTTCTGAAGAGGCCCGAGATTTGATGTCCTCTGATGTTACGCAGGGTCTAATATCGGCTTTCTGCTCAGAGTCCCACTCTCCTGACGATGGTAACGATGCCAAGGTTGATGATGCAGCCTTCTGCTTGATGGATAGGTGACGCATGATGCTGCACTGAAGGGCGATGACATCTTGAAGCCACTGTCCAACACAGCAAAACAACATGTTTTACAACAGAACATGAAACGGACATCAATTGTCAATATGATTGTCAAAGCAATAGTTTTTACAGGTAAAAGTAATTAATATACATTTTTCACAGAAATGTCACCCTGCCCTTTTTCAGTGCTACTGTTTAGAATCAGAAACTGTGTGTTAATTTCAAACTTGGTCATTCGCTCATACAATGAATGAAGTTTGTAACTCATCATGAAGTGCAGTAGAACTGAGTTCAACCGAGGCTTTAAAATACCATTGTCTCAAAAGGTTACCAACAAATTTTTACTGATCTTTGGTGCATGGCGGTTGGAAATTTCTAACCCTGATTACAGTGATTTGGGAACACACTATTACACAAACTGTTACAGTGTTGTTAGAGCAGATTACTTTGTGTGCATACCTCCTGCTGCTCGGCCTCTGTGGTGAAGTGCTTGGACGGCTGGTGGTCGGGAATGCCGCTACAGACCAGCTCCGACTGGCGAACTCCTGCTGGAACCAGCATGGGGGGAGGATTCTGGTACTGGGACTTGATGGCATCTGGCACCTGAGTCCAAACAATGTTTCACTGAAATATGACCTCTGCTTCCTTAAACACTTCCATGTTGCTTATTCTAACATACTGCAATGTTTCTGAAAGACCAGGGTTTCCCAAATATTGATTATATTTGAGTAGCCTGCGCATGTAGATGAACAGACGCGAAAGTACATTGTTGTTTCTCGTCAGTGTATTTATAAAAACCAATGATTTCATCTTAATTTAAATAGACTGAATTGAAGAATAAAGAACATTTAACACACAGATCACCTAACTCTCACTCTCAATCTGTGGGAAACACTGAAGAGATTACTGCCTATAGAACTTCTACACTTTTACTCTGAGTCTCTACCTTGATAGTCTTCTTGTTGTGCTGGTGAGTTGTGCGTCGATTGGGTGTGTTTTGCCGATGGACGCGGCGCAGGAAGTCCACCTTGACGGCGTGCTGGGACATCCTGTCCTGGAACTGATCAAAGAGCTGACAGCGACTGGACAGGCTCAGGCTCCTCTGGTTCAGCTGGACAACAGGAGGCAGCAGGTTAGCATCTCATCTTAGGGGTACTTTATTTTTTTGGGGAGAGCAGGCATTCAGGTTATAGAGGTCATAGAGAAGTTTGTTTTGTTCTGACCCAGACAGCCAAGACCATGTCTCTTACCACTAAGTGTTCAACATGGTTTGGGCACATCCATTTGCCAGCAGGTAAGGCGGTGAGTGGAGGGTCCAGACAGTCCATGTGGAACAGAAGGGGACAATAGTCACACTGGATCAGTGGCGCCATCCTGCAACTCCTACCAGAGGAAATACAAGGAGAGTAGGCAGTTATCTGATGGATAAATGTCAAACCAGCACAAGGTTTGCATCTCAAATGTATGAGCACATTTGAGTGTGTAATACTGCCGTACTAACCTGTTGCAGGAGAAGCACACTTTGACTGGTAGAGGGACCAGGCCATTGGGGTCTAATTCATGCTGAGGCCTCCTGAATGGCTTCCCCAGCAACTCCTCTTTCCTCCTCCGTTTGCTGCTGCCTGGAGAAGCAAGCAGGATTGGAACAAAGCTTTAAGTAAAAATCCCCCAGATACTCTTACATTGTTAGATGGTCTCTGTCTCTTCTACGATGGGTCTCTCTCTGTATGATTGTTGAACATTGGTGCAAAATGTTGAATCTAGAAAGAAGGCCTTGCTCTTCAATTCTAAGGGACTGACACCAAAACCATTGATGTTTAAGACAGATGAAACAGTTTCTGCTATCCAACTGCATTGTAGCGGTGCTGGAAATATCCCTAGTAGTCAATATGACTGACCTGGCAGCGCAGTGGTGCAAGTAAGCTCATTGGGCAGCTGGAACTGTGTGGGGTTTCTCTCCATAGCAGCAGCTATTAGCAGCTGGAAGGGCCTCTTGAGAAGGCGTGGTGTCGGGGCAGAAAGTGTGGCGCCCTCAAGCTCCGAACCCTGCGCTTCCTCCTCGGGCTCCGCGGTCTCCTCCTCCCCGTCGTTCTGCTCTTCCGAAGGGGTCGGGGTGGAGGAGGTGTTGGAGGTGGGTGTACCGGGCCGGCTGCTGGGTCTGCTGCTGGTCCTGCGATCCAGGAGGCGGACCTGGGCCACCCTTAGACCGGGCCCCGCCGCCCCAGCCCCTGGGGGCAGGCCGTCCAGTCGCAGGGGGCCGGCGTTAAGCTCCAGCTCCACGGCCGGGGACGCCGCACGCTTGGACAGGGTAGGCCTGTCTGGTAGGCCGTTGGTCTGCTCTGACTTCTGCTCTCGCTTCTGAGGGATGGGGACAGAGAGAGAGAGAATTACAGGCCACTTGGCATTTTGTCCATTGATTTTTTAAGGACTATGGTTAAAGATAAAGTTAAAGATGTTACTTTACAGTATATTTTATCATGGACTGATAATGCAGGCATGCCAAGCATTATGAATCCATAAGAAAATATAGCACACAAACAGTTTGTATCTACTTGTTTAGCAATTGCATTACCATGTCAGTGGATGAAGAACAGGTTTGTAAGAGTGAAAACCTGTTGCTCACCTTTTTTCGAACATTACAGCGATGACACATCCATTCCCCCGGGGGAAGCATTTCTTCACTTAGAGGCGGGTTGCTGTGGGAAGAAGAGAAAGACTACTATAAGTGTCCTGATTGTTAATTAGCAAGCATCCTGGTGTCCCAACATGTAGCAGCTATGGAGCGTTACTGCAGCCACAGAGACTCATTCATTTCTAAAGCAGTTTACACCATCAATGCAGGGTTAATAGCTCTATCTGGTAAAATAGTGGTAAAGAAGAAATCTCAGTGCAAGACAACTTTCAATTTTGCTAGTAGACTAAAGCCACTCTGCCTCCATCTAGTGGACTGATTATGTTACTGCATTATATTAAGGGAAAAGCCTGAAGCACAGCACAAGCATGTAAAACATACAATGAATGAAGTCTAATTCAATTTCCAATTTGTTTGTATTATGTGTTACAACGTCTGAGACATGCAATATCATCTGTGTGGAAAGAGATGCAAACATACATCCTGATCAACTATCTGAATATCCATGCTGTAGGTCATCTGTGTAACATCCCTCAATGACCAAAATAATTATACTTTTTCCAGTCAAATGAACTTAGGGAACTTCATCTGAATTCAAAGTTAAACACTTTCAGATAAAGAGGGATATAATTCAGTGCAGCAAAGGGATAAAAATCCACCCTCGGTGAAGCAAGCATGAGACAACTAGTTGGTAGAACCACAATAAATCAAGTAAAACCATCTAATGATTGATTTCTACTGTGTAAGTGTTAATATCAAGTGTCAACATTTTACAGTCAGCAGCCTCACAATCACATCCATAGTAGATCCATGCAGTATGCTTCATCTCAAAATGCTGTGATATGTGATAATGAACAAATTGTGATGAAGATGAAGCGAATCCCAGGCATGCTCATTTATGGACATACACATTCCTCTGTTTGGGTATACTTGTTAAGCACCCGTTCCAAACGACACAGCCTGAACTCAACTCTTCCAAATGTCAGGGTTAAAATAATCGTGCAGACAGATGCGTTGTGTTTGACGAAGAGAGCTGCAAAGCGGCATGGTAGAAATGCTACAAGGTGGCAACCTGCGAGGCCTACAACAAATACACTACGCAGCATCTCCGACTCAAAAACTGACATAACGTTTCGTATGTCGCATTTATGCACCTTTTACATCCAGAGTTGGTTTTTAAAGGTTGGTAAGATGGCGCTGGAATAGAACAAAAAAATTCAGGGAGGTCGCCATATTGTAAACAGAGGCAGCCTCGACTCCATTTTTAGCAGCGGCAGCTCCACAAGCCTGCAGCCGCGACAGGAGGGGAGGACCGACTGCAAGCACATTTTAACCAAATTCACAGACTAGAATAAGCCCACAACAACTAGATACACGTTTCTTATAGCCCATTACCTTTGGTCAACATGGATTTTAATTGACAACCATGAATCAAATGATGGTCTTGAATTGTGAAACCTGACTGCAATGTATGTTACATCCAAGAGAAATGAGACGCCAAAAACTATCCGCACACCTAATTTAAGTTACATTTCACTGTATATCAATAGCGAGGTAGCATAACAGTCGTTTTAATTAAGTTGCTCGACGCCGCCATGAAACGGTTTACATAGGTTGAGCCCGAAACGTTCCGTTCTATTGTATTGAAAGGCCGTGTGACCAAACTCCATTCAAAGCAGTTTACAGTTTATGCTACCTTGTTTATCGGTAAAGGGAACATACCTCGTACAACATGACTTAAGATACATTTCAAATCGTTATTGTCCACTGCTAAATTCGGCATACAAATGATCCACGGAGCGGCAGCTTCTTCCAATAAAATTACAACTTTTAAAATTGTTACACATTGCTCGCTACCGCCCTCCACTGCACATTTAAAGAGTGTTGTGGGAATAAGAGGCGAACCAGTGATTAAAGTTGCAATTTTATCGAAACAACTGCTGCTTGGTGTATCGGGTGTATGCACAAATTACGAGTGAACCGTAACAATTGGCAAACGCTCTTTAATTAAGTTTTACGAGGCGTGCACGTTTGATTATTCGAGGCTGCAATAAATTGCCAGATTTTTGATAGATGTATCGCCCTTTGCCATGCCGGGAGAGCGGAGCGCATCGGTGAAAACAAAGCTGAAGTAAGTTTAGTTAGCATTCTCAATCTTTGTACTGCAGCCAAGAGAAACTCGAAGTTACAAAGCCCCTGTATCCAGCAATGCATGCATGGCTTGTTCGTCGGTGGTGTGTTCTGCCTCTTTGCCCAGTGTTTAGTACAAACACACCGAACTTACCAGCACTGGAGGTGGAAGGCTGCAGGACAGTGGTCACAGCAAAGCAGGTCTCCTCCCTCCCGGCAGCTATCGCAGGTGTCGTGGTTGGTGGCCCTGCCGCTCCTCCGTACGTCCCTCACCAGCTTCCGACTCCTCTTCTCCACCTCCTCGGATTTTGGGGGCGCCAACAATGTTTGTATTTTCTGTAAAAGTTGTTCAACAATTTAAAATATGCTCACAACTGCCATGTCTGTTCGGTTAACTATGGTGTTGGAAAACATACAGCTTTTGTCCGCTGTGCCATTTCATGCTCAGTTTAGGGAGTAACTTGTGGCCTCCATTGGGAGCCCAAACTACTACCGTTAGCTTGCTGAATAGCGCTTGACAGCAGGCTGGCGTGAATTGCAGATAACATAGCTTAATATGGTGTCAAAGAATACAAACGTTTGCAATAAGCAGTTATTTCACTCATATAAGGCCTTCCAGCTCAACAGCCTCACCTCCATTAAGCCCCCAGAGGTATCCAAATCGTACACAATCGTCGGGGTCTCCATTTTGTCCCACATTCATCCAGGAGTAGACGTTGCAAAATGAATTTGCGATACAAATGACTAACGAGTGCACAATGTTGAAAGTAGATCCCGGGATAACTTTCTTTTTGCAACTATTTTTGGCCCGCAGATGGCTGGCCAACCGATGCTAGCCAACGTTAGCTAGCTATCGACGAAGACGTCAACCAGTCAAGGTTGCGAGGCTAGCGGGCTCTCTAGCCTGCCCTGTTGGCCCAAAAAGACTACAAAAACAGCGATAACCATATAATTAAAAGAACGTCTTCTTAGCACCACTCGCCACGTACTAGCGCCGAGTCTACCTACAATATTCTACGTCAAACGACTGCTGCTGCTAGCTACAAAATCCATCTGCGGCCTAGCTGGCCAGCCATGATTCTTGTTTCTGCTCCTGCAAAAAGGAGCCTTGTAAATCTGCAAACCCGTCCGCTCCCATTGTCAACACAAGATGTAGCGAAAAATATGGAAGCAAATTCGATGTGTCGTGGTCCAATGCACGGTTGCCGATAGCGTTCGGAAGATATACTCCGCAAATCAGGTATGTGAAGATGTAAATTTGGTTGGTGTTATTGTTGTGAAAAATGCTGTGCATCAACACTGGCTGCTAGCAACATCCTCTACCAGTTGGCGCAACCGCGAACCGCCGGATGCGCATGCGCATTGGTGCGGATACCAACATTGTTACAGGGGAATGGTCAGACTAGAGACATAGCGATTATAAAGCTGCATAACGTTACGCTATCATAGTAATACTACCAGAACTACTACTACCACTACTGCCGCAACTACTGCTATTGCTGATGCTACCACCGCTATGACTAATAATACTGCGACGGCTGATTCTATCATTATTACTACTAACGTTAGGCCTACTAGTAGGCCTACCGCTGCTCCTAATACTAGTACTACTACTCCAACTGCTAGTAATACTGTTAGTAGTGCTGCTACTGCTATTACTGCTGCTAGTACTACTGCCATGGGTACTACACAACTAATATTTGCACTATGCATCTACTTGTACTGCTACTATTAATACCATTAGTAGGCCTACTACTGCCAGTACTAGTAGCCTACTACTGCTGCTACTACTGCTACTGCTATTTCTATTACTGCTTCTAAAGTACTACTATTACTACGAGTAGAATTTCTTTCTTTCCTGCAGATTAGATATTTTCTCCAGTTGCTTACAGCCCCCACATTTCCATCTCCAGGAAATAATCCATTTTCTAGTTGATATGTTGAGTCTTCCTGTTGGTCAGAATACAAATTCCATTTTCTATGAGTGTGAGTGCATGGGCTACATCATGGGGAAGGCAAAGCCAGAGGATTTGGTAAAAGTCACATGTTTATGCCAGGTTTATTAATCTGCTGCTGTCCCCAAATCCCTGCCTGATAATGGGTGATTTAATTTTTAGCCCTTGCCAGCAGAGGGAAGCAGTGCTCTGTTATTGTTGGGTAGTTTTGCCAAATTGATTTTCCCCACTCAATTTAAAGTTTTACATGATTGCCTTGGGAAAGTTTGCCTAAATAAACATATTGTTTTGGTGATTTCTAAGAGGAAAACCACAGGCCAGTAATTACACTGGAAAGAAAGGGAAGAAATATCACAAATTTGTTCTTGTGGTATTAAAAAAAAATCCAAGGCAAGGCCCTCATGTGGGTTTGAAAGTTTTAAAAGCCTTACTTTTTTAAATGTCAGAGCATTCTCCAATTAAAGGCTTTAACTTTAAAACCCACAAGTGCCTGTTTTTTTTATGTCATGAGAGCTCATTTGTGGTCATAAAATCCCCCCCCCCCCATTGTCTTGTTAATATTGTAAGAAATTAAGAAAATGTGAGAGCAACATGTGTCTCGCACCTTTATCTGTGATGTTACAAAAGAGAGCAGGATGATATGAGAGGTGGCCAGCATTTCCCGGCTCACAGTTATTCTTATTCTGTATTCTTTATTTGGATCCCCATTAGCTTCCACAAAGTGGTCGCTAGTCTTCCTGGGGTCCACACAAAAACAACAACAATAAAAAGACAATTTGAAATCACACAGTATCAACAAGAAAAAGCCATATAAGCCAAATATAAAGATCAGAAAATAAACAAAATGACTCTGCACATAAAACAATAAATAGCAGTAACCTATAATGGAAACAAAAGCAAAATTGGCACCAATAAAATAAATAAAAACAAACAAAGAGGTTCCAAAACAGAACTATTAGAGCTATTTGAGTTTCATCAATTTTTGTTTTAGAGACTTTTTGAAAGAAAATCTGTTTTTGATCTGTCTGATGGTGGGGAGCATATTCCAGGCAGAAGAGCCTCTATAAAGAACAGTTCTCATCATACAATGTGTTCGTGGACTAGGTTCTACCAGATGACCAGTACTCACTTGATGTGTCATATACCCATGACAAAAACCAGTATATACTAGTTTTTCACAAAAGAGGTGTGGTGTATTATTCCAGATGACAGTTTGCATCAATAACAGAAGACTAGATTTTAATTTAGCCTCCGCAGTGAGCCAAGATAATCGTTTATGCATCTCACACACATTAGCATGGAAAGAACAATGAAGAACTAATCTGGCTGCTCTGTTGACCAGATGACAGTTCATTTTTGAAAATCCTAATATTCATCTGCCAGTCTTTTTCATGTTCTCAAATTTGAACCATACTGTCGAAAGCCATAGCGATAAAACAAATATTTACGCCAATGATTTCTCCTCATCTCAATATTGCTGTTGAGTCTGTAAGGGAACATGATGGTCTCATCTGATGTCACATAGCAGTAGGTTAGACTAATATATAGAGGTGAGGATCAACACCGACACAGCAGGGATGTAGTGAAGGATAAACCCACCCAAACTGATATCAATATTTGAGGTGAAATCACAGTATACATCATAGGAAGTAGTGTGACCGCTGTGGAGGCAAGATCACTGAGAATTTGACCCATAACTATTCCACCCACAATTGGGCTCATAGGGGGGAACCTGACCACAGCCAGTTTCACAGGTTAACCTCAATGACGAAGCCAAAACAGTCAAATTGCCATTACAGGCTAGTTTATTGTGCTACAATTCTTAAGGAAACACTGCAAACATAAGAAGTTATTTGATTTTCTCCCCGTTTCTATCAGCGTCCCGTCGATAGGTGTTTAAAGACAAGTGAGGAGGGGTCATGTAACAATTCCTCAACCTAGAACCAATGCGATTGAAAAAAACTGTTATGTATAGAGCCATCTCTCATTGGAATAGTTTGCCATACTTTATTACCCAAGCAACGAGTAAAGAAAGTATTAAAAAGCAACTAAAGAGGTTATTCTTGGGTACAGGCCTGCAAAATAAATAAATAAATAAAAAAACTTTGGTTTTGTTAAATTTGTCAAATTTGTTAAATTGGTAGCTCAAAGTATTAGGTAAACATGGTCATAGATACTGCTTGTTATATAGTATGTATGCGTGTGTGTGTGTGTGTGTGTGTGTGTATGTATGTATGTATGTGTATATAAGTGTGTGTATGTGTGTGTGTATGCATATATATATGTATACATATATAGATAGATGTAGCCTACAGAGAGAGAGTTTCACATGGTTTTGATGAAATTGTATTTGGTTTTTGTAATGTTTATACTGTTTTAATTGGGGTGGACCAGATTATTGCTGTAATTGTATTAATGTATGCATGTATGTGAAAGCATGTGTATACATTTATGTTCTTAACGTGGACCCCAGGAAGAGTAGCTGTTACCTTGGTAACAACTAATGGGGATCCAAATAAACAATAAACAATAAAGCAAGCCAGGGCCTGTAGAAGGTAGAGCGTGGGGTGTTTGTGTGGATTTGTTGAGAATGATGTATTGCAGATCTGGGAAGGTGATGGAGGTCATGGTGCTGGCCTGCTCTGGCCCTTTGTGATTGTCTCAGTCCCTCCTCCTCCCCTCTGCTGCGCCCTGAGGTTGGATGTCTACCACTGCTGCTGATGGTGGGGGAAGATTGACAGGCCCCAGCTGCAAACCAGGGACCTTTGCTTCCCCAGCCCAGCTGGGCCACCATGCCTAGATATTCAGTACACAACACCAGGGACAAGACATCAGGAAGCTAGTTGCCTACAGCTGGAGCTCGTCAACCGTCACACCTGATGTCAATTCCAGCTCGTCAGCGGCTCTATAAGAGAGGCAGCCTTCAGGTTATTGTGGCTCCAGCTTGTCCCCAATCCTCATGATAGTTTCTCTCTTTTGAGTTGCCTGCCTAGCTGCTGGATCCCTGTGTCCAGTGGCGTGCACAGGGATTTCTCAGAAAGTGTCCATGCCACTGAAAGACACACTCCTGCGTAAAGTGTGTGTCTTCGTTTGTGACCTAATTCAGCCTAAATTAATTGGGGGGGGCATATCAGCATGTACTTATGCCCCCCAAACCTAGGTGGCTTCTGGTTGGCGCGGGCGGAAGAGGTGCCCCTTTTTAATTTTTTGCCCCTGCCCCATAGAGAGTCTGTGCACGCCACTGCCTATGTCCACCTTCCAACTTCACCTTGCTGGTAGGGTTCCTGTAGGTCTGGAAATAGATGGGCAATCATGTGCCATGGAGGGCCGAGAGTCTGCACATTTTGCTGCTACACCATAATAGTTTGGTTATTATGTGGATAATGTTTAACACTAGAAAGGCCAAAGCCGATCTAGGCGTTGATAATTTCCCCTCCTTCCATAACATTTCTGAAATATGAAGGCTTTAAATAACTGTATTTAAATAACCTCCCAATACACATACAACTGCACATTTTCTGTGGTTTTGGCACTGTCATCTCACACATTCTATTTGTTGCTGTGAAGAATGATCTATAAAGATATAAGGGCAACACGACAATTTGTGTAAATCATGCTTAACACCAAAGTCTTCAAATCAGGAAATCAAAGTCTGGGAAAAAGTGTGGAATTTTGAAACTGAAACTTGTAGGATGCCCTCCACTCCCCGCCACGTCTTCCCCTCCCTACCTCCGTGTTGGTCTAATGAACTCTCCTCTGGGGCTTGTTTGCACCATATTTGCTGTGTTGTCTGGTTGCGTTGCCCGACCGGTGTTTTCCCGACGCCGCACCTGTCTCACTGCTGTCATCACGTCGGTGTGTAACAGATGCTTTCTTCGGTTATGGAGCAAAAGGGGAAATAACTGCAAGAACTACAAATGGACAACACGTGATTTTCCCTCCCACTGACTAGGTGGGGTGGGTTACCCTGCCTTGAGACCTAAAATTGGGGGAATTGCCTAAAATTTCATTAGTCTGGGTTTCAATGGAGAGTTTTAGTGTCCCAAGATCGTGTGAATGCTGCTTCAGAGGCTTTTCCACCCTGACAAGAGTAAAATTCTAGGTGAAACACTGAATACTTGCTTTGTTTTGGGGTTTTTTTTTGCATGAAAACAGTCAGATTTAAACAAATATCGGCTTTTGGTGACTTCAATCTGTAAGTACTGGTATCACCCTTCAAAAACTCATATTGGTCTCACTGTCAAAATGTGATAGTGTATAGTATTCTTTGAACATATTCATGTGTTGGTCAACACACTCATATTTTTCAACAGTAAAATATGAGCATGACAAATGAAAATGTATTCAAATACAATTTCTGCTGGCTCAGTCTCTTTCCATAGATTACTCCTAGTGATTTTCAGTTTGCAACACACGCACACACACACACACACACACATTATTCACACAAGGACACAAGTAACTAGGCAAATACGACAAATGAGGTCTAAGTATCGTTTTTTTTTCTGAACAATAACTTTTATTGAAGATGTTTGTGAAGTAGCTTAATCAGTACACTATGTACAATGAATCAAAAATAGGTTAATCATCATCATTGTCATCACACCAGCTTGCATGAATACATATTCTCAGTCAGATGACAATGAATGTTAAACGACAGTAGCGGTCTAAATTTAGACGCAATCTCAAAACAGGCAATGGCAATATGAACAACAGCTCATCTTGGTTTGTATTTTCCTTTTCTTTCAAAGAAAGGAAACACACTCTGTCACTCTTAAGTGTTTGAACTGTATTTGTGATGTAACAGATAACTGATGTTAAAGAAACTTTGAGCAGAAATGAAAATGCTTTTGTCTTGCATTTAATTCTGCACGTTACATGTGAAATCTGTATTTCTTAAATATAAGATAAGATGATGCTTTAATGATCCCCATGGGGAAATTGGCCACTGTATATGGGAAAATAGGGGAAGTTGATATACTGGTATATGTAGATTGATATACTTTGTATATTAACATTGCTTCTTAAGGGCCTTCTAGTTAAGGCACATTCTGATTAGGGGGGTTACATCAATTCAAACAACAAAAGAAATAAATATTTTTGGGCACACTCCCATTCAATTTGAGAGATCTGAAAAGCAAATGCTTGAGTTTTCTGTTTTTGTGTAGATTAATTCTAAGACCCTACTCTTAATATACATCCCATAAATCCATAAATACATAAACATTGTTCTTTAAGTGGTGGCAGGAGACATATAATGTATAACGTACATAACACAACATAACATCTGGGTTATATGCACTTATTGGCACAAGCTCCGCATTGGTTTCCTCCGCTTTCTGAGATGTTGCACTGAAAGTCTTCAGGATGCGAGCGCAGGATTTTAAAAACTGTACAGACCGCTGCAGGACCATTGTTGAAGGGCTAGAAAAATAATCCAGGGGCCCAGCCTTTCCAGGGGTGGTGTGTCGTCCTCTCTGGGTAATAGAGGGAGGCTCGTGTTCGGTATACAGAGAACAGGGTGCAGATGTCAGGAACCCAAGGGAGTCACCAGAGGGATGAGTGCGACGGACGCTCAAAAGGCCAACAGGCTTCCTATCTGTCCATGCTGAAACACACACAGCCGTGCCTTCAAATTGAAACCTCGTATTCTCTTGTCTCCTGCAAAGAGGAGAATATACTCAGCGGGCAACTAAGAAAATACTTCTGAATTAAGGTCACCGGATCATAATAGACCCACATTAGATTTGATTTTGTCCAAGGAACCCACATGGGAAGACATTAATTGCTAGGATTACAATAGTCATCCTTATACTTTCTCGACTTCTAGTGTATTAAATTATAGTGATATTATGCTATTCTTCAATTTGCAGGGGACCCCCTGGAGCCCCTTCACGGTACCCCGGGAGTCCCCACACCCCACTTTGAGCTCAAAGGCAATATTGGAAACATTGTCCATCACTGCCTGTTGGTGGTGGCCGTCAGTACTGCAAGCTGCACTGACATGCACTTAGCAGCAGGGCCTGGCACATACAGTATAGTATGTGAGACACTAATTTCGTGTCATCATGGGTCGCAATGCATGCAGAAGGGAAAGGAGTATAGAATTGAGACTCAGTGTGGGACTGAAGCTATCTCACCTCATTGTTCTTCAGGAATGCCAGCAGGGAAAGAGGAGAGGAAAAAGAAGGAAACAAGGAAAGACAGAAAACATCATCAGCTGAAATGATACGGCAACACATCTCTGATAGATACAGAGCAAGCGCACTCACATAAGGGGATGCAGTGGAGGACACCTAAACTCAGATGGCCCACCTTTTTATATGCAAAACAGACTTTACCCGCCTTTTTAGAGTAGCCAATACATCATAGTATTGATCTAATGTAAGTTATGAGGATAGGGTCTTCTAAAGGGAAAGAAAGCATAAAGTAAATGCTTTATTGTGAAAATATATCTGATTTTCAATTGATCCTTCTTCACACATTCATATAGCCTGCTAACACTCATCCTAAATTTAAAGTAGAGAGAGAATATAGACAACAAAATCATTCATGTGTTCCTGGTAGATCGGTGGCACCGGTGCTCCATGCTAACACTTTAGCATATTGTGTTGAGTGATACTAGACTCCATGCTAACACTTTATCATACCCTATGTTGAGTGATAGTAGGATCCATGCTAACAGTTTATCATACACTATGTTGAGTGATAGTAGGCTCCATGCTAACAGTTTATCATATACTATGTTGAGTGATAGTAGGCTGCTAACACTTTAGCATACACTGTGTTGTCCGCATAATGCTAACGCTAATGCTAGAAGGCCGCTAACAAATGAGAACTTGTAGCAGCTCTAAAGCTAAATGGTAAGTAATTTGAAATTATATGGTCTGGTAGTATTGTGTAGAAGATTGGCAATATTTACTCAAACGATGAAAGTAACACTATTTGAACAAGCAAGAACTACTTTCTCTGTTTTCAATAGCCCTGATACAGGACCCGTTAGGAATCTTTCGGCGTAACGGTTGTTGCCTCTCCCAAAGGGTCCTGTGCTGCTCCATTAAGATTTTTTTTTTTTTTTTTTTTTTTTTAAAAGGAAGAAAAAGGAGCAGAAACAGGTATTAACATCACTACTTGCAATTCCAACATCTTGGTGCAGACACAATTTAAAGTTACAGTCAAGACGGGGTTTCTTCTCACTAGTAGAATATGTGATTTTGTCATCAAGGTAATAAAGGTTAGGGTGTAAAGTCTACATTAAAAGTCACGTAGAAACTAGTAAGTTTGACACTAAAGCTGTGTCTTTGTGTAGTTGCACCATGGAGACTTAAGGTACATCTTAACTAAGTTTATGTACCACTAACCAAAACATTGTAGTGAGCCAAAATCAATTTCTCCTGCTCCAGTAAATGGTAGCCTAAGTTAATATTAACAAACTTACATGATAGCAAGAGAAAAAGAGGATAAACCTTGCTAATTTAACATCAGCAAATGCCAACAAATCTGTACATTATCTTGTCCAATGTATGATGATTAATTTGTTGTTTGTCTCCCCTATAATAAACTTTTTTTTTATTTATTGTGAAATCAAGTATTTTAACTGCTAATTTCAGTAGCGTAGAAATTATGTAGCTAGACCTAATGCATTTCCCCCTACCATTAACAGGGTGGAAAAACATTATTTTATTGTTAGCTAGCTAAAATTGTAGTTTGGTTCTTCATCAGTTCAGTGACCATGCCAATATTTTATGAAGACATTTACGACTACTAGGGTGATCACTTTTTTGTGGTAAAACATTCACTTTTAATTGCTATTAGTGTTGGAGCGTGCCTTTCCAAGCTCCATAAAATTAGACACTGTGGAACAGCTAATTGAGCGGCGGTGTACTGGATAGTACACTGGTGAGAAATAGTAGAGTCGCATTGGAAGTGATGTGTTTTACTTAACATCGAGGTACTATGTTGGTAGACGCTAACGCTAACTACCGCAGCTGCGTTAGCATCATAGCTATATATTAACCCATTAGCTTTTGTGAGTAGTATTCTACAAAAGCAGACACAGCATTTTATCTAAGCATCTTACAGTATTGAGAATGTTTTTTGTGATCAATAAGCACACGTTTGTTTATCTGACGTCATTAAAAGAACGACGGCAGTAAAATCGACTGATTGCAGTTGCGAATTCTGACCAGAGTAGCCGCTGATGTTATTACATATAGCTTTAAGTTGTAACTTCTGTCTATGTTGGAACTATTTCAGTTGGTGCAACCGTTAAAATTTGAAGAATGTGTAAAGTCAGACTTAGTGAGAATTTACATTAAAGCTAGCCTACGTTTGAACTGATGTTGAACTGGTGCAACGCAGGACAAAAGCCTGATATTTAGATGCTCTGTGGTAGTTCTTGTAGGATGCTCATTAGGGAAAAGAAGCTTATTCTCGCAACCTCGACACTGTTCTCAGACTTGACGAACTGTAGCTACACATGCTTAGAACACTAGTTCTAGTAGGTTATGCCAGTGATTCTCAACCTTTTTCATATCAAGGACCCCTAGTTTAGTCCACATTAGGGCCACAGACCCCTTTTTGATGAGATTTTGTATCTCAGACCCAAATATGAGAATATTTTTACTGTTAGATATGATTTTGTCCAGAATTCCATGACTATCTGTATTGTATGTAGAGAGATAACAGTGAAACTATGATCAAAATAGTCATTCTTCTACATTCTCTAACTTCTTGTAAATTAAATGCTGAAGTTTAACAATTCATCAATTTGCTGGGGACCCCCTGGAACTCCCTCAAGGACCCCTGCTGGTCCCCGGACCCCACATTGAGAACCACTAGGCTATGCTATTTTGAGGATTAACCTGTTTTATGGATCTCTTGCTGGAGGATTTTTTTCTTCTCCAGTGACCGCTTAGCAGATTTTACCATCTCTCTCTCTCTCTCTCTCTCTCTCTCTCTCTCTCTCTCTCTCTCTCTCTCTCTCTCTCTCTCTCTCTCTCTCTCTCTCTCTCTCTCTCTCTCTCTCTCTCTCTCTCTCTCGCGCTCTCTCTCGCTCTCTCTCTCACACTCACACTCACACACACAGTCTTGCACATGCTGACTTACCGCTGTGTCGTAAACAGAGTTGTCGAAGGTGGACTCTCCAGCGATGTGGTCATACGGTAGAGTGGAGGACAGGGGAAGCCGTAGAGGCTTTCTCTGGACCCTGACCCCAAACAGAGAAACAGACATTCATGAAAAACTCAAGGAAATTGTAGGATAGCAATGCTATGAAGCATGGTTTTAAGTCATTAGTGCCCCAGAATAAAGGCATTGCCCTTCACACAGTGGAGCAAACTCTTGAGCGAAGGAATAGTCAAAGAATTCAAAGTCAATGTCAAATAAACAGCACACGTTAGGAACTGATTGTTCTGGCGTCCCTGCGTCATGCGCTCTGGTCGGGTCACTCTTTGGCCAACTTCAGAGCTTCTATATTTGAGTCTCTTTCTTCTTTGTGTGGTGAAACCCTTGATCCTAACCCCGTGACAGCTATTTTCAGGTAGTCCAAAATGGGTCTTCTCAGCTATCAGCTAAATACGACTGCGTTTGCCCCTCTTTCAGCTCATTCTCTTTTTGAAAAGATCAGATCAGGGGTCGCATGAAGAATTCACAAAGACCCGGTGTGTGTTTAATGAACATTTCAAGAACCTGGCCTTCACCTGAGGTGCCTAAATGTTAGATTGCTATAACTGTGTATTTGAATCCTCACCTCTCGTCATACTTTTGTACCTATTCGAACGAGGCTGTTTTTCTTTTCTTCTTCTTTTTTTAATTTATTTTTTGAATCACTATGGTGTTATATCAATTGGCGATAGAGAGACATTTATTTATATGAAACTGTCCCGGATTATTACTTTCAGTTTGTGCCCTTCTTCCACCACTGGTCATGTGAACCTACTTTGAGAAGTAGAGGTAGATCCCAAAGATGAGGATGAGGAGGAGGGTGACGGGAACGAAGACGGCAAAAGCTACATGGGCCCCCTCCATCCTTGAGTCTGCAGTAGCCACTGTTGGAGAAAGGAAGGGGCTGTTCAGAGATATTCACAGTTGAAATGATGTAGAAAATCTTGCCAACTTTGGGGATTTCTCATTTCCTCTGTTTTTTTACTTTCGTTCCTCTGTTCTGAGTGTGTCTCATAACCCTTGACTGCGTTAAACTCATTCCAAACCCCCTTTGGTTAATTTCAAAAAGTGCATGGTTCCCCAAGCTAAAACAAGGCGGTTCTTCTTAAACACTGAAAACTTGATACCTTTCTGGGTTTTCTTCCAACAGCAGCCGAGGGAATATCACAGTAGTGTCATTTAAAAAGAAGCTTGGTTCAGCTAAGTGCACTCCACAAGCTTTTATCGCTGTTAGCAGTAATCACCCCTTTAAAATCTTATATCATTATGCAGTCTGAGGGGGTAGAAAAAAAAGATTTCCCGGCTAAATGACACTTACCATCTAATCTGCGCTCATCATACTCCATTGTGTGGGCTGGGAAGGATACAGTAGAGTTAACATGTTAGACTTGGGCAAAAGAACAAAATTACTAATAAAAAAAAAACAGCACACTACAGCTCAGTGAAAACCACTTACTAGCACCGACTTCGATCGTCATCAATTCTGTCTGTGTCTGACTTTTTTGACCTGATGAAAATTCAAGAAAGTGCATTCCCTTCACTTGCTGAATGACCCTTTTCAACCAAAATGTGAAAGCAATATCGCAACTGAGTGCTGTTCCAGTCCTTACGAGTTCAGGCTCTCTCCAGTAAATGGAGTTAAATATCAGTTCATTACTTTGGGGATGCAGAGCAGTTGGGCTGTGAAACCTCAGAAACATCACTGCACACACACACACACACATGGCAAACACAGCACATTAAACACAGCGTCTTCACTGGCTTCCCTCTCAGCTGCAGAATCCACTTTAAAATCCCGCTGTTTGTATATGAAGCGTCGCACGGTGTCGCACCTCAGTGTACTTCTGAACTTTTGTGTCCTTATAGCACCCGTGGGACTCCTGAGGTCGCTCAGATCGGGGTCCAGGCTCAAATCTAAAGGGTGTTCTTTTGCTGTTGCAGCCTCTAGACTGGAACAAACTTCCTCAAAGTGTCAAGCTCAACAGAATCCAAAGCTGTTTTTTTGGGGTTTTTTTTAAAATCGATTAAAGACCCACTTTAACTCTCTGGCCTTTCAGTGTGACTGATGTGTTCTACCGGCTTTTTTGAAATGTGCTTGGTCTTTTTTGTTTAGCTTGTGTCTCGTTTTGTTATCTTTTGCTTTTAACCTTGTGAAGCGTTTCGTAAGGGTTCACAGAGCCAAGTTTACGACTTTTTAAGACATTTTTAATACTACCCGGAATTGAATTGAAGACCAGTTTAAAAACGAAAATAAAGCTGCTAAAACCGGACTATTTCTGATTGAACATAGCCGATGAAAGCTGTGGAATTGTAAATGAGCAGTATAAGAAAAAGGAAAAACAGAAAAACAGAAAATTAATTGGTAAGGAACATGAAGTCCAACTGTGTTTAGTAAAGCAGGTAGGATTCACATTGTTCTACTAACCCTGTTCTGGATTAATCAGTCTAATTAAGAGTGAACATGCAGTGCAAAGAAACCTGGCATTGATTGCATGGTAAAAAAAAAAGGCTTTTAATAACTGGCTTTAAGACATTCTCCTACTTTTTAATGCCTTAAATTTGCATTATTTTAATAGACTTTTTCAGACTTTCTAAGCACCCATGGGTACGCTGTGTATATAAAGTTAATCATGTAGACGTCAGCCTGCAGTTCCTCACCTCTGCAGACAGGTGGCAGGCCACTCCACTGGGACGGGTGTCCAGGGACACAGTGGAGAACAGGCTCGCCCAGCAGCTTGTGGCCAGCCAGGCAGGAGTAGCGGAGGGTCTCCCCGGCTTGGAAGAGGAGCTTGTCCGAATTGGGGATCCCATAGGTGGGGGTTCCTGGGTGACTGCAGGGCGCAAAGGCCTCGGCTGTGGGGAGGCGGGGGAATAAAAACAGTTAGAAAATGTAATGCGTTACAGATTAGGGTTCAGTTGATATGGGTTTTTAAAGTTGCTGTTTTGCTACATTATTATTTTCTTAAATCTTTATTTTCTTTCCACATTTTATTTATTCATTTAATTGTGTAATGATGTTCTTTTTGTGAATTGATTCGTCATTTAAAGGCATAATGTTTATCACAGTAATTTAATTAGTCTGGGTTTCAGTGGAGCGTTTTAGTGTCCCATGATGGTCTAAATGCTTTCATTCAAAAAGCATCAGTATTGGTATTAGCCTTCAAAAAGCCATTATAGTCAAACCCTAGGTTGTGTATATATGTGTGAGAATGTGTATGCATGTGTGTTCATATTGGTTAATGTGTTTACATCTGTATGTGTGTATGTTGGTAGTGTTGTTTTTAATGTAGGTAGGAGGTTCTTTGAATGTATTTGCAAGGTAACCCTTAATGAGAAAAAAAAAGAAATATAGTAATTATCAGTAGAAATGCTTTGGAGCACATGGAATAATAAAACAGAGATTACAATAAAGTATTAAAAAAAACATGCACAGTAATATCATTGAATCACTTTTAGTTGCCTTTTGATTATTAGTGTCCACAGAAGAAGAAGTCAAGTGGACACTTCATTCCAGTATATAGACTACTGTATAATTTGCATTATCAGCTACATCTAGAGCCTTGAAATTTTTTTTGCAGACAATATAATGTTCATAATCTCACAAGACACCCTTTCTTTGTTTAGACACGTTTCTAACCTATCGGGTAATATTTCAAAAACATCTGTAATTTGATATTTTTTCATCATAAGTTACCCATCTTTTTGTGCTTTTTCTGTAATCCTGTGCACACTGACAGACAAACACACACACTGCCATCATCACCAGCTGCTCTCAAAGCCTTGAATCTCCTGTTCCTCATTTGTTTCTGACAACACTGTCAAACTAAAAGTATGTCAGACTGAGTCCAATACAATTTCCTCTTAAAACAACCTTGAAGGCTCTCTTTGCTTTGCATTAATGTCCCACATGCTGCCGTGCGGTCGGGGGAGATCTACCGCATGTTGACACTGACTAACAATTAATTTAACTGGACAAAGGGAATGACTTTGGAGAAGACGGGCCGGGTCTTTGTTATGCATGAGATGGCGGCCGTGAGTTGAAGAGCGCTTAAATTACTCTGTCAGAGAAAACAAAAAAGTGGATTTCCAAAAACTCTTCACTTTCAGGACAGGTGACATGGCTCAAAGGATTGCAGAGAAAGACCTTTCAGGATTCTTGCAGGCTACCGTAGTTCAGTGTGTAGAGGATGAACTGTCACTGCCAGAGTCAGGGGTTCAATTCCCACTGGGACTGTCAATACCAATAATGTAGGTAGTTATGATACTTTAAGGTGTTTCGGACAAAAGCGCCTACCCAATGGCATTATGTCACCTATTAACTTTGCAGACTGCTACTGTTCCAGAATATACTAGAAGTGGACTGATCAGATCTGGTCCAGTCAGTGTGGTCCACCTCGGATATGATGCAGTTTGATTGATTCGATATTTATTGTAGAATTGATCAATACTACACTGGTTGTCTATGGGAAGCCCTTAACATGAATTGATTCTAATGTGACATTTTGAGTACAAGTATGCATGAATATGACTTATAATTAGCATTCTTGTTATTGCCATCTTTTGTTTCAAAATGCTATATCAGAGGATTTTCCACCCTGATGAGAAGAAAATTCTTGGGGAAACACTGAAAACTTGTAATTTTTTGGCATAAAAATAGACAAATTTGAAGATACTGAACATCAGCTATCAGCGGCTTCATTCCAACAATATTACTGGTCCATACGCCCTGGTACATACGCAGGCATCTGGGCAGCTTCTGGTTCCACTTGGGGCCCGAGGAGCCGTGGTTGTAGCAGGTGAGCAGGCTGTTGCCGGACAGCGTGAAGCCCTTGTTGCAGACGTACTGGATGGTCGAACCCACGGTGAGGCGCGGGCCCGTCAGCACCCGCCGGCTGTGCTCCACCTTCCCCGGGTCGGCGCAGGACACCACTGCACGGACGGAGAGAGAGAGAGAGAACGAGAGTTATTTATAGTGAGCCGGCGTTTGTCCGACTCTCACCTTCCACCGGCTTCCTACTGTTCACCCGGCATTAAAAATACACTCATCCCGTAAGATGTCGTCAGTAAACTGCACACGGCGTGCTTATGTTGTGTGTGTACGTTCACCGCGTTGTTGTACATCGGGTCAATTCCAGGTGCTTAGCAAACTTAATGACACTGCCTGTCCTCGTTTGGCTATCTGTCAACCAATAAAACTTCACGCTCAGAGGTGGAGCGCAATGCTCAGCTCTGTCTCAGGTTTCTAGACTGTCACCTTCAGGGGGGGATTCTCTTTCATCAAAATATTGCGCAATCCAGCTTTAAGATAAGAGCAGTCAATACGAATATAGCGAATGAAAAGTATAAAAAAAATTTGAATTACAGCATTTGAATGGTGTGCAAAATAACAGCATTAGTACACTAAGACAAAGAAAAACATGAATGTACAATATTCAAATATACCATAGATTATATATATGCACTCTGAAATAAGTGAGAAATGATAAACAAATGGCAATATATATGCAATATGTGAAGAATACAAATAGGTCAATTTACATCTTAAATGCATGACGTGCAAAAAGTGCATCGTATTCACATTACCAGGTTTATAGAAGGCCATATACATGCACAGTAAGAGTCTAGACATGTTCACTCTATCAAATATAGATAACGTTTGTAGAAAATGTGCAGATTTTTTGCCTCAGAGTTCTGCCTGCTGCCTCGCATTTGAAGTCAATACAAAGAGTTAACAGGCTCTCCGGGGGGGCCTTCGTTTCTAAAGGAAATATCAGACGATGCGGCTTGTGTGCCTGAGCCAGGTTACATGAGCCCGCAGAGGGGGGGGGGGGGGCGGTGAAGGAATGAGTTGTGTCTCTCCCAGCATCCAGCCCCAAACCCAATTCTGGGCCCAGCAGGAGAAGGGCCAGCGAGGCCGGGAAGACAGCGTGGAAGTCAGCCATGTTGGAGCCAAGGTCCCCGTCTGATGCCAGTGGGGCCGGTGAGGCTGGCACTGAGGCATGGGATGCTGCTTGTTTGTGTATGTATGTGTGTTTGTGTGTGTGTGTGTGTGTGTGTGTGCGCCATTGTTTTACTAGCCTTGTGAGAGCCAGTTTAAATGTTAGGCCGTTCGGAGAGAGGACGGTTTTGCAAAGTGTGACATTTCGCCATCCTGAGTTTGCAAAACCCCGTTTCTTTGTATCTCTAGACTGCTGTTACTGATTTTTACATCATATGGGAATAACAATCGGAATGACTTTGATGGTGAAAAGCAGGGGCAGACTGGCCATCTGGAGTAGCGGGAGTTTTACCGGTGGGCTGCTCGACCTGTGGGCCGGCACTGAGTCCAGCAACATCGACACGGAAAGATAAAACAAAAGCCCCATGCTGCTTTGTAGCTCTGTAGACTGGCTGCCGGCTGGCCTCCATACAGCTGCGTGTGTGTGTGTGTGTGTGTGTGTGTGTGTGCGCGTGTCTACCTTTCACATGCTGAGCTAACGATGGCAGACTGTGTTGCGCGTGAATTTGCGACCGAGTCGACCTAATGAATGAACATTATGCTGCCTTCAGGGTGCTTTCTGAAATATCAGAATTCTGAATTGGGCACGCATTAAAGTATATGTAAAAAAAGGAGGAATATACAGGGAAAGATGGGATTTTCTATGATCTCCAAGTTGCTGGGAGTATGGAAACCTGGTCAACAACTGATGGATGAAGTAATGTTATTAAAATATTAAATTCAAATATATCACCCCATATATAAAATCCCAAATTCATTGTAAAGAGTCTAAAACATAGGCTATAAAAATACTTTGTTCTCTAATAATACTTTGTTATACATGTCTCTATATTGTGTTTTTACTATCTGAAAGCTGAGTGAACGGTACTTTCTAGTAGTATTTACCATGTGAAAGCTGAGTGAACAGTATTTTCTAGTAGTATTTACCATGTGAAAGCTGAGGTGAACAGTATTTTCTAGTAGTATTTACCATCTGCAAGCTGAACAGTATTTTCAAGTGGAACACTTGCTTTTCTACCATGTTTCCCACTTTCTAGTAGTATTTACCATGTGAAAGCTGAGTGAACAGTACTTTCTAGTAGTATTTACCATGTGAAAGCTGAGTGAACAGTATTTTCTAGTAGTATTTACCATGTGAAAGCTGAGGTGAACAGTATTTTCTAGTAGTATTTACCATCTGCAAGCTGAACAGTATTTTCAAGTGGAACACTTGCTTTTCTACCATGTTTCCCACCTGCAGTAAAGGATGCAGCATGGCCATGCGGCAGCGTGTTTCCACTCACCCCTCTCGCAGCTCGGCAGGTCGCCGCTCCAGGTGAGGTCCCACTGGCACATGAGCAGCTCCGCGCCTACCACCTGGTAACCCGGGTAACACTGGTAGGTCACCACCGTGCCGTGAACCAGCTCCGGGTGGGACGTGCTCTTCCAGCCGTTGGAGATCTCCGGCAGCTCTGGGCAGGTATCGTTCCGAGCGACCTCTGCACGAGTGGGGGGAGAGAGGGGAGGTGGCGAAAAAGAAAGAAGGAAGTGGAAATTTAGAAGATGATACCCGTAAGAAAAATGCAGAGGTGGAAAGTAACTAAGTACATTTACTCAAGTACTGTACTTAAGTGCAGTTTTGAGGTACTGACACTTGAGTATTTCCATTTTGTGAGACTTTCTACTTTTCCTCCACTACATTTCAGAGGGAAATCTTGTACTTTTTTCTCCACTACATTTATCTGATGGCTGTAGTGAATAGTTACTTTGGAGAATAAGGTTTTAGATGCAAAACATACAAAATATGTTGCATTGTTATTGTTTAAACTCCCCAACAGTATATGGCGCAGTTAGACCTACAACATTAAAATACTTCTTACAGATTAATGCTTCAATAATTGAACTCTCTGAAAGAATGAGGACTTTTACTTACTTTTACTTTTGATACTTAAGTACATTTTACTGCTAATACTTCTATACTTTTACTTTTAATTAAGTATTTATATGGTATTAAGTATTGTGGTATTGCTACTTTTACTTAAGGAAGGCTGATACAGATACAAGTATTGAATTACAAGTATTCAGTGTTTCCCCCAGAGTTCTTCTTCTCAGAGTGGAAAAGCCTCTGAAACTGCGTTTAGACGAACACTAAAACTCCACTGAAACCAAAAATAAGAATAAGAATGTATGCATGCATGCATACTTGTATGGAATCTGATCAAATGTCTCATTAGAGTCAGTTCAGGTTAAGTTCTTCCCATAGACAACCAGTGTAGTAATGATCAGTCATACAATAAATATGTCATCAATCAAACTGCATCAAATCCACTATATCAGAGGTAGATGTAGGCACACTGATTGTCTGATTGTTAATAAAAGGCTACTATCTGTCCTATATATCAGCGAACCAATATACCGGTCTGACCCCGGTGTCATGAGATAAATTGTGACCCGCTGAAATAAGATACTTAATGTTCTTTCAGCAGCTTTTCCAAATGATATGTGCCTGGATGGAGGTCGGAAAGTCACTGATCCCTTAAGAGTTTTTACCACAGCTTGAAACAAAGGGAATCCTTCATGGAGGATTACTTTTTTTTTTTTTAGTTCTGGCAATTCAAACGAAGTATCCAGCGGGGAGACTTCAACCTGCCAGGCCTCTTGGCTTTGCCCTACTCATTCCCAGGCATATGGCAGCAGGTTCAAGGCCCTCCGCTTACAAGGCTAATTTGGACAAACACACCAAAGTAATTGCAGTCGGGCACTAGGCAAGCAAATTCCCCAACACCTGCCCATTTCGCTGCCTTTTGTTTGTTTTTCTTCAATGAGATTCATGGAAAGACTGTACTAAAAACGCTCCTCCTCTCCTCTTTTTTCTCTCTCTCCCTCTTTCTCGATGATCTGCATTCTGTAGCCTTTCCTTCCCTCTGAATTCATTAGGTCTTATCAGATAGAGGGCGCTGGCTATGGTGTGGTGCGGCGCTGATGGAAAGGCCCCGTCAACACCGGGGGAGGGGCTCTTATTCCCTTTTTCCTTTTTAGGTCCCAAACTCTCCTTCTTCCTCTCTTTCATGTCCTCCCTCTTGTTCTATCTTACCCTGTTTCTCTCTATCCCTCCTCCTCTCTCTCTCTCCGCCCAATCACCCATGCTACAGTATCTCTTTCGCCTCTGTGATTGCTCTTTTACTCCCCTATAAGTCTTTTATTTCCCTATAATTCTATTTGCTTATTATCACTGGGCAATGTTGGCACTGGAGTCCGACTGATATATTGGCTTGTAGATACACTGATACATTGGACTTTTATTAAAAATCAGATATCACCCAGTCAGTGTGGTCCACTTCTAAGAACTCTCCAATGAGTGACTCCTGGGGTGTTAATCTATTTGGGGTTGAGTACGATTGAGGACTCGGTTCCCTGCCTTACCGAAGAAGTGGACTACGAAGCCGTTGCCGTAGCCGTAGATGTTGGTTGCGGGGTCGGACTGGAACTGGATGGTGACGTCGGCCGTGGAGGTGTAGAGCTTGAAGCGGGACCGCGACCCTCCGTACTGACCCAGGGCCGTCAGGTCGTCTCCGTCGTAGAAGGTCAGCAGGTCGTTCTTCCCGATGTTCAGCCTGCAGAACGAAAACACGGGAAGTAGTCCATAATTTGTCATCAGCGAGCTATATTCATCAGCAGAAACTAGTAAGCTCCCAGAAGAAGGCAAGACGCCACTAGTTTTTTAATCATGTTCAGTATTTGGAACTTGCCAATGCAATAAAGGCATTTTAATTCTTTTCATTTCAAGTTGAGTGCCCTGGTTTCTCATATCCTCCTGGCTACTGTATATATACTCTGCCAAAGAGCACCTTCTTGTTTGATACAATTGGTAGTTTCAAGAAGTTCTCCAGTCCTATCTTCCTTTATATTCATCAGCATTTTGAAGCAGTCTGTATTTATATGAGATGATGAAGATAAGAGCAAGTTAAAGCTGGAATATGCCACTTTTTTCACATTAAAATAACAAATAAATAGGGTATTGTCTTTTTTTAATGATGTTGGGACGTTTTGGGGTGTATACCATTTGCTGTGGGCATGGCCAGAGATGAGCTGGTTGTGGCTATCAAAGTGAGGCTAGCGGCCACAGAGCAGGGAAGTCACAGCAACAACAATGGAGAAAAGCCGGAAGAAAAGAAAGAAAAGAGAAAGCTAAAAGTTCAAAAACATGGTGAACATCAGTGTTGCTTTGCAGATAAGCTGCGTTCACCGCCTGCTTCAAATGAGTGACCAGTGTTGGGGCGGGAACTTGACCAACCGCAGGCTAGGAGGGCGGGACTAACAATATACATAATGTCACAAAGAAAAAAGTTGCATATTCTAGCTTTAAAGGCAAGGAAGACAGATACAGCAATTTACTTATACCACTTTCCCAAGCCCCTAATAGCAAGACAGTTATATAGTCTCGTCTCATCTAATATTTGTGAACATAAAATCGGTTACTTTCACTATAAAGCACAGCTTAAGCCTATTTGTAACCCAGTAGTGTGACATTACCAACACCCATGTTGTGATGATATTTGGGCTTTTCTTACTTTGGCCCATTCTGCTTTCACTTTTTCAATCGGCTGCGTTTTGACATGCCGCCACTCACGCTGCCGCATTGGATTTCAAACGACAGAATTCCTCTTTCAGTCCCAAATGGCTCTCAACTGTTTGTGTCAAAAAATAAACTGAAGGTGCCCTTCAGAGGAACTTGACTTGACTGTGCCAGCCACAAAAGCATTTGAATTTAGATTACCTGTGCTGCTTCACATCTATGGGCTGATGGGATGGCAAAAACACCATCATGTTTTTATTTATTGCACTCCAAAAAGTTGGCAGTGCCTCCTGGATGTGGACGCAATAACCAGACACCAGCATGAAGTCTTCTCTCACTGAAGGGTTAGTGGTTCAATATGATACCAATATTTTTGGATTTCAGCCTTCCAATAGTTGATATTCCTGCCAATATTCAATATCTTTCCACATTTTCATACCAAAACGTTTCAAAACACTGGGGGTATTCAGTGTTTCTCCCAGAATTGTAATTTTGTTATGTTCGTTCGTTTGTTCATTCGTTCATTTGTACCGTTGATATTTGCACAAAGGATTGATGCATCTCACTGGTGTGTTCTGGCTTTTTCAATATTACACTTCTTGGCCCAAAGGGGGCATCACAATTACAGGTCAAAACAAGGTTAAAGGATAAGGCTGGTGTTTTTTAATGCATTGCTTACCGTCAGCAAATCCTATGAAAATAACAAAATCAGCAATGATTTTGTTTTGCCAACAAATCTCGTCCATGTAGCCGATGCCCAATGAAGCCATGTCCCAGCAGCCATAGAACTCCATTGTATTAAAAAAACTATTAAAAACACGTCAAAGAGCCATGCTGCTGCTCTGGCAGCATATTTCATCATCACGATGCACTGGGCCGGCCGACTTTTTCCTCAAACAACTTTACAGCCGGCTGTATACACATTTGCGATCTCAGGAAAGTAGTTCCATAGCACCGAAAATAGTCCCTGGCGTAACGAAGAATTTGTTCCCATTTGAATTTGATTTGGTAATAACTACAACAGCCTGACTTTTCGTGGTAACAGTTAGCGATTTTTAAAATTGAAACTATGTCTTTGTGAGCTGTACTTCAAGGTTTTTAGCTCACAATTGGAGCCAGTGACTTCCGGGTTGAAGGCTAAAAACTTTACGTGGGAAGTCGGAAAGTAACGGGAGTAGAGCAAACGCAGCTCCTCCCGGCCCATTCAGTAGCTTTTCATTTTTTTAAAACTAGCTTGTGTCCTCCCTCGCTGTTTAAAAGCAGCGCTTTATCTCATAATGGCGTACTCGATGAAGCGAGCATGTAAACTTGTTAAACTAGTAAACTTGCTACCTACCTCTTCACTTGTCATTGTGGGACATGTAACCTTCAGCGGGAAAAAGTTCTGGTAAAGTGACACTGGTAACTGGCAACACTTTTCTGTATACGGTTAGCTTAGCTATTAGCCTTTAAGCATGGTTCTTTGCTAGGTTTTTCCTTAGGGGCCTCCATAGTGCTGTAGCTTTGCTGTGCTTTATTTACAAACGTGTTGCAGTTTCTGTCACCCTCTAGTGGCCATAAAATCGCTTAGTGCAGCTTTAAATTCATATCATCCCATTTGAGCCTGGACAGGACATTCTGAAATGTCTGCAATGGTATTTTATTACTTCTTCAGACAGATGAGGAGCACAAAAATCGTGGTGTCAGTAGTGATTAATGTAGACATTTCGTTCTATGAGATGAATGGACCAAAGCCATGCCAAATAAGCATGCACACTATCACAGTTCTGTCACTGGGGGTTGCCTTGATGCCGTTGTTTTGACCATAGCCTGTACATTCACCCTCCTACAAACCTCAAAGCTGTTTGAAAATGTCACCTGGGGCTGAGCTATCTTCTTTGTAGAGGAAAGATTTAGAGCACGGAGGAAATGACTTAGCCAGAATAAAGCAGTGACATGCTCTTTGCTGTCGCTAATTAATCACCAGTGGCTCCTGATAAAACTCATTAGCGAGCAAGAGATTGAGCTATTAATCACTATGGGAGTGCGCGAAAATCAAGAGATCAAGAGCTGTGGATTGTATCGACACAGCAAATCCTGAGAAACGTCGGAAAGTTTATTTTTGATTTCTTGGTCAAACACTAGAAGAACTGCAGGAATGTGAGTGAGCTTGTCAATGTGAGTTGAGAGTTGTGAGGAATGTTTATCTTTCCATGGGCAGAACCATTTGTCTTGATTCAGCTGCAGACACACACACACACACACACACATTTGAATTACTATACTTGTGAGGACTTAACCCAAACCTAACCCCAACTCTACCAAACGGCCTCATGCAGGAAGCGATGTACGAACACATTTTCCCTTATTTTTGGTCATATCTACGATTTGTTCTTATTTTGTTAGTACCCATTGATTTCTGCGATTCACCAATGTTTTCTTATTTTTGCTCTTCTCTCAGGTAAGAGAAAATTTTATGAGTGGTTGAGAGCACTCTTACCAAGATAAGAAAAAAACATTTCGTTTTCACAGTCCACAAATTGTTTGTCCAACACAAGGAAACATAAGTTTTAAATTTGAGGAACATAAAAAAATGCATGAATATCATATAATCAAATTTAGATTATTATATGTTTTAGCGTAATTCTAATGATTGGATTATTACATTTGTGGGCTAAAGAAATACTATTGGTCCATTGATCCCAATTAAGACTATAAAAACCCTGGGATGATATTGAAGAGCAGATTTGGATGGTTAAGAACATTTTCTGCATCTGGAGTTGACTTCTCTTATTTTTTCTCTTAACAGAAGATTAAGAGAAAATATAAGAGAAATTTAAGAGAATGTTGCTGCATGAGGCCCAATGTTTCCTATTAGCTTGCTTGCAGGCCAGAAGAGCACATGTCCACATTTAAAACTTTAAATAGAAAACCCATCAATGAACATTCCATATGTTTGCTTTCCAGGCTGTTAGGTAAGACTTTATTGTTAGATCAATTCTAATAAATATTGACCGCCAACATGTTGAGAATAGTCCCCATAGGTTAAATAACTGCTCTCGGGAAGACGGCATGAAAGCTTGACGCTGTGGTAAGAGGTGATCAGAATAGACCCAAGAAAGGTCAATCACGTAAAGTATAAAATCCCTATCCGACCAGTATCTTTTGATTAAACTGTAATGTACTTTCAGCCCAGAGCAGTCTGTGCAGCGGCAGAGAAAAATACTTCTGAGATTTCCTGACTAGTCAAAGTGTGCGTAATGGCGTAATTATGTCATGTTTACTCTCAACTCCCCTGTGGAGCCACAAACGGGTTTTTTGGAGATATTTTGACAAACAGCTTGGAGTCATTGTTAGCAGCAAGAGGCAACAGAGCTCGCTGTTTCAAACGACAGCTGACTCTGGAGCCAATATTGTCTGTGGGTCCAAGTACTACAGGTATGTAAGAGACAAATTATACATAGGTCCAAAATTGCCAAACTTATCCTTTAAAGACATCCTGAGATATGAGTACTTTTATGTAACAGGAATGATGATAACATGATTTTATTCCATATTTGCATCATCCCTAGAATTTTAGGGCAGTTAGGATCGATTTCCTACACTCCAGCCCTAATCCTAATTCTAAATTTAACTCTAAACCCAAATCCTAATCCTAAACTAACCCCTCGTAGAAGTCAGGACCGGCCAAGATGACTTCACTTCGTAAATATGTTATCACTCTGAAGGTCTAAAACTCAAACTGGTTCTCACAAGGACAATAAAGCAAGCCCACAGTCTTCTCAGCAGAATTGTAAAATCTCATGACGCTCCGTGTTTATTTGATTCCTAACGGATGAAGCCTCTCACCTGCTCGCTGGGCAAGACAGATTGAGAAATATTGTTGGCTGGCGTCAAATTTGTTGTGATTAAGCTAAACAAGCCTTTGCGTGGCTCTGCAGAGCATCTGTAGAGAAAAATCAATCACAGCCTCCATTCCCTGACACTAATTTGATTTAGTTCAATTTGAAAAAACAGGGCTCACTTTGCCTTGGCCCACGGGACCGGCTGCCAACACATTTTACCCCAACTATTCTTTTTATGATTTGCTATTTTCATCTCTCTGAAAGTCAGAAATAAAAGAAACGAAAGAATGTCTGGAACTGTACCATAGGCCAAGCAAACGTCTGGATTCACACTACTTTCCCACTCTATCACAAAACTGACCAAACAATTTTTACTCTATTTTTTTTTTTAAAACCAATGGACTCAACAAAATCATCTGTCAGCTGATACAACTCATTTTATCCTACCTGCTGCTGTCAAGTAAACACACTTATCAAGGTTGAAGCTTTATATTATGCGTGAAGAAATGCCCAGCTGTTCATTACTCAAAACTCAGGCTTCAGATATAAGACCAGTAACACAGTTTACCACTGTAATGGAAACGCTCTCAATTATCCGTCTCATTTTTCCTACTTTGACTTGTAAAATCACATAAATTTCACACTTCCTTTTGAATTAGCAGTTTAGATGCGGCATGTTTAATTCAAGTTATGAAAACGCAGAACAGAGAATTTGAGGGATGCTAATGATTTTGAGATATATTTGAGATGTAACATTTTGAAATCTGAAGTCTTTTTAAATCTTAGAAATTGTTTTACAATGTGACATGTATCGCTGTTCATTTCACAACCAACTGATAAATCATGAGACCCAGTTAAATAAGACATACAGAAAAGATTCTATAATTAAGCAAGTCTCCTGCAACTGTTACTATTAATCTACAAATACTGCAGTCATGTCATCTAGGACAGTGGTTCTCAACGTGGGGTCCGGGGACCACCAGGGGTCCTTGAGGGGGTTCCAGGGGGTCCCCAGCAAATTGATTAAATTGTTAAACTTCACCATTATTTCATTTACAATAAGTTAGAGAATTCATATTTTGATCATAGTTTCACTGTTATCTCTCTCTTTTGGACAAAATCATATCTAACAATAAAAATATTCTCAGATTTGGGTCCGAGAGACAAAATCTCATCAAATGGGGGTCCGTGGCCCTAATGTGGACTAAATTAGGGGTCCTTGATATGAAAAAGGTTGAGAATCACTGATCTAGGAAACTCGGCAGATATGAGCAGCCTCCTTGAAAATACTGTTCATCTTAGCTTTCAGATGGTAAATACTACTAGAATATACTATTCACCTCAGCCCAACAGTCCATGTTCGACACACACTCTTTTCAACCAATTGTCAATCACTATGCAAACACGCCCCCATATCTTCTTATTGGCACAATTCTTTTAAAACCCACTGTAAGCGGACACATTAGAAGAATTAACACATTAGAATTACTAAATTAGCCACTGAGACCATAACTTCTTGTGAAGAAAATGTACTGACTTGCCCTCTAGTGGTACAGCCAGTAGAGGGCAATAGAGTCTGTCCCGCCACTTGCCCATTGGTTTCAAAATTCCCCTGGGACTTTGGCTGCTTGGTCCCAACAAGTCAAACGTGAACACTTCAAAGTTGTAGCAGTGAGATGTCATCCCATTACCACACGAATTTCCCATGGGAAACGCTCTCACATGTCATAACACGTGGAGCACCTGAAAATGTTCCGAAACGGTATACTTCACTATCATTTTAGTTGTTGGGAACTTTTTAGCATTCAGTCATTTCAGGATTAATGACGAAGAGACTCCTTACCACTTTATGCTTAAAGTAGCACTGTTTTAGACTTTACCGTTGCCCAGCCAGTCCCAATGGACGGTAGGAATTTCATTAGTCTTAGTGTACACTATATATATATTCTGGGAGAGAGGGTCGTTTCATCCGTTTTACTTCCCTCACTTACACTTCCATCACACCTTTTGCTCCCTCCTCTCTCATTTGAAGGCCATCCATAAAAGTAATTTGCTACACCCCGGTGATAATATCTTTTCTGCCATTACGCAGATGAAAAAGGACATATGCATATGTGCATGTGTGCATATGTGTGTGTGTAATGTGAAGAACCGATACCAAGAGACCTTGTTCGTGGCCTTATATGTTTCTATAGATTTTCAAACCCTGACTGCAGAAGGAAAACATCTGCTATTGATAAGCGTCATATAAATGGTTGGACACTTGGTTGGCTCACTCATAGCGCACACGTTCAAACCAGTTTCACAGACAGAGAGGCAGCCATGTGCTAGATTAAAATGTTCCTCTCTCTGGATGAAATCTCTCTGGAAATGTCTGTTTTTATATATTCCCTTGAGTGATCTCTTTGTGGAACTGGACCACGGTGTGCTGACACCTCAAGTTTCGCTTGGGTTGCTTTTGAAAATGCACATCGACTTTTCAGAACTTAAGCACACAGACGCTCAAATGCGCAATGCGTGGAAAAAATCTGCATCTACGACCCAAAAGCCAACACACACATTTGACGGACCGTGATTTGCAGGAGGACGGCAGGTTCGATGTCAACGCAAATGAGAAAAAAGGAAGGAAAATGTTCACAGTATGACATTAAAGCATGCTAAAACAGCTTTGGAAACGGTTTTCAACTGATATCATTAAGATATTTAGGTCCTGATTTCACAAAACGACGCAGCATAGATCAGTGATTCTCAACCTTTTTCACATCAAGGACCCCTAATTTAGTCCACATTAGAGCCACGGACCCCCATTTGATGAGATTTTGCCTCTCGGACCCAAATCTGAGAATATTTTTATTGTT
Source organism: Centroberyx affinis (assembly GCF_046629955.1). Lineage (NCBI taxonomy): Eukaryota > Metazoa > Chordata > Actinopteri > Beryciformes > Berycidae > Centroberyx > Centroberyx affinis. The sequence continues at coordinate 116,556 of NW_027279695.1, forward strand.
AGATATGATTTGTTCCAGAATTCCAATGACTATCTGTATTGTAGGTAGAGAGAAAACAGTGAAACTATGATCAAAACAGTCATTCCTCTACATTCTCTAATTGTGTTAACTTCTTGTAAATGAAATAATGGTGAAGTTTAACGATTCATCAATTTGCCGGGGACCCCCTGGAACCCCCTCAAGGACCCCCGGTGGTCCCCGGACCCCACGTTGAGAACCACTGGCATAGATGACTACATAGGTTGTTTTTTTTCAACATTGGTGCAGGCCGTCCTATCAGCATCCAGTCAACGCCTGAATGTTTGCATTGGGTACCTTGCATGCCACATCTACCTAAATCGCCTATTCTGCTTAACGAGCGGGGAAATTACTTATGTTGGCAGTCTTCTCTTCAAAAGGCTGAGGATGCCATTAATCAACGTTTGAAAGTACAAGAGCATAGGTGTTGTTCTGAGGGAGAGGGAGAGAGAGAGAGAGAGAGAGAGACAAAGAGGGGAAGACAGAAACGAGCAGAGCTTAAGATGAAACCCATGCAAATGAGCGCTCCTTAATTTGCTTGCGAAAGGCAAATGATTTTCTACGGCTGACTAACTTATCGGGCTCCGACACAGCGGGACGCGCTGTTTTACGTCTTCACCTGGGCACCGCAATCGCAGGGAAACACACACACACACACGCCCGCCAGACACTCACACCCTTCACTGCTCGACACACGAAGGGGGAGGAGGAGGAAAGGGGGGGGGCACTTCCAAATGAAGCACCCCCCCCCCTCATATAATTAGTTTTCCCTGCCGCACCTAATTGACCTTTGTCTGTTTGGTACTTACGCATCTCATTCACAAGCCCTGGCGCTCTTTCATTAGCGGCGCGTTTTTTTTTTGTTTTTAATATGTTTTACCAGTCACGGTGAGGTGGTTCTTTGTAATCTTTAGACTGTTCCTGCGGCTTGGAAGCTAGGGAGCGCTTGCGTATCAGCAGACGAGCGGCACACCGGTTAAGAGCGAGGAGATGAATCGGGGGTTTCGAGTCGTGATTAGATTCAAAGAGGCCGAGGAAAGAGTGGCGATGGGATTGCTCGAACATCAAAGGGCGAGGGGTGAAGTGGCCGATCAATCACACACACACACAGAAACACACAAGGGGGTACGTACACTTGAATGTCCAACATGATCCTCTTGTCCTCTTCCACGTGGATTCCCCAGATGCAGTCCTGGCCTTTGTCGTAGGCTTCAGGCCAGTTGGGAGAGAGGACCACACCGGCCGAATCGGTGATCTCTCCGCTGCACACGGCTGCAACACACACACACACACAAATGTATTCACATGTATACTCACATCAACCAGGGTGTGGGCACAAAAAACACACATCAATCAAGAGAGGTACAGTCTGTGGAATGCTGAGTGTACGATTCATTTCATCAGCACAGGAGGATGTGCTCCTCCTTTTAATCAGTGCGGCAATTCATTTCAACAACACACACACACACACACACACACAGACCTCTGCAGGCAGGCTCGGTTTCATTCCACTGGGGATTGTTGGGGTCCATGCATTCAATAGTGACGGATCCCTGTTCCAGAGTATAGCCGGGGTCGCAGGAGAACTCCACCACAGCTCCCACCGCCCATGTGCTGTCGCTGCTGGTCAGGTTACCGTACTTCACAAACGGCTCGTAGCAGTGGCCTGCCGCAAAGGCTGCAGAGGGGAAAGGTGTGTAGTTATGTTACATGGAAATCTACAAGGGTAGAAAGGGCTGCGCTTTTCTATAGGCAAATAAAAAGCAAGGGCAAGTGTCTAAATGTGCTGAAGTGGCAAAGAGCCTGTAGGATTTTCATTAGGTCCTTGATGAACTGCCATGTCTGAAATGCCTGCGGTAGTAACCTTTATAGACCAGCTGATGCTGCTCTATAAATGCATGACGAACATGTGAAAACTGTCACATAATCCTTTCATGGCAGAGGAACGTAATCTTCACATCACATTAGAAAGTCTCGTCTTTTTGCGGCTTTTGATGCAATAATCGCGGCGACTCAGCAACAGACACAAGGGGCCATTTAAATTACCACAGCACATATGGTGCTAAAGTCACCTGCTATATCACTACAGTACTTCAGTAACTTGACACTGGACCGTATACAATGAATGTAGTCTGTGATATGTGGTTGATAAATGAAATTAATTACAAAAACCCAAAGTGAATATTATTATATGGTGATGTCCTTTCAAGGATGGTGTCAAGTTGATAACAGAGGGAAGAATCAACATGTAGTAGTTAGGAGTGAATGAATGAATTAATGAGTGAATGAACGACCGTGAATGAATGAACGACTATGAACGAGGTTAGCAATGCGCCAGCGTGTGAATGGTGTGTGTTTTGAATCAGGGTTAGAGAGGGGCCAACAAAGCTGTTACGCAGATGGACTGAACAACATTACATGCTGTTAAAGGCCACAGTGAAGTCCATTAGAAATATGCATGGCTGCTCCCTTGGGATCTAATCCCATTTGCTACAGTGAAGAGGAGGCCTAAGCAGATTACATTGATTCTATTGGATAATGGCTGAATGTTTTGCCGTGGTTTTCCAAGTGGCCCTCGACAGGGGAACTGTGTTTCAGATGGAACAGAGACATGAAATGTACCTGAGGGTGGTGATAAGTGGCGAGAAGAATGTGAGGAAAAAACGATTTCATTAGGATAAGAGAAACTCATTGATATCCTGCACTGGCCATTATGTGAGTCCCTGACAGCTTTATATTTTGCCTGAAAATTACCATAAAATGCATAATAAGGCCAGTAATGGAGAGAAGTATGCCTGTAGAAGCAGCAAGTAAATATCGTCTCAATATATGACCTCGTGGACTGTTCATCTGTTCCCACATACTACAGTACTACAGCATAGTTTTTGTTTGAGTTGAGGGTTTTCAGAAGGATAAATGCAAATATCGGGATGTGATGTTTAGTTCCTGTTGAAATTAACTTGTGGGCAGGGAAATCCTGTACACATTTCAGAGTGATAGACAATATCAATAGTCAATTCAGGACTTATAAACATGAAAAAGCCTGTCAAAATTTGACTATGGGAAAGAAATTAAGAAATATGAGGACACTTTACTTGAAGTGCATTATGATACATTACAAGCAGATTGTAATCCCATTAGAAGCATAGATAAACTTTTCTCACCATGTAATCATCAAACATATTAGAAAATTAAATTCATTCTAAATCTGCGCTAGGCAAGATTTTTTATGTAACAATCCAGATGTCTTATCAGCATAAATCACAAAGTAGGGCTGCAGAAAGAGGAGCGTCCCATCGCCACTAATTGAGACACTGATTCACCCTACTTGCCCGAATGAAATTCTGGTGTTGGTATGGTCACTTCTCTGCCCACAGGAAGGGACAAATTGAAACTAAAGAGCAAAACACAAACTGTCTCCTAAACAGCAGCAAATGCACGCTCTGTCCAGAGAACACTGGACTCAGCAATGTTAGGTCTTTAGCCTCTCTTGTCCCTTTTGGTATAAAACACTACTTTTAAGAGGAGCTGCTACTTGATCCCGCAGGCTTCCAGCAATTGAGCTAAGCTAACCCTTTCCATAACTTCAAAATGCACGAAGAGACATAAAAAAAGGCATCCACAAGTTCGTCTAACTCTGGGTAAGTACGCAAAACAGCTAAATCGCTTTAACTATACAGTTGTCCCAAATGTTTCAACCCCCTAAAAAATGTGCACAACATGTATATTTACTGTACCTCCGCCAAGGAGGTTACGTTTTCGGTGCTGTTTCTGTTTGTTTGTTTGTCTGTTTGTTTGTCTGTTAGCAGGATTACGGAAAAACTACTGGCCCGATTTTCATGAAACTTGGTGGAAGGGTGTAGCATGGGCCAAGGAAGAACCCATTAAATTTTGGAGCGGATCCGGATCAGACTCACGAACAAGCAATAATAGCACAAACCTTGGCGGAGGTCTGCGCTCTCCGAGTGCCCTTCTAGTTAATTACGCTCTTAATTATAATAATTATCTTGTGCTCACAATGTGCTTATGATGCCTTATAATGCTTCATGAGCAGGACTTCTCGTGAAGTTACCAAGAGCTCAGTTGTCTGCATCAATTATTCATTGGGACCAAGACCAGGCTGATGTTTCAGGCTGATGCCAAGCTTTCCGTTTATGTAGACAACAGAGAGCTCCCATCTGCGCCCGTTTTGAATTAAAAAGTCTCTTTGTGTCCATTATTTCATAGGCAGTACTTTCTAATGCCGTGTTCACATCATAGTAGAAGAAGCGGAACAGCGGGATGACATCTCGCTGCTACAATCTGGAAGCATTCACATGCTTAAGTCGTTGGAATAATATATATATTTTACAAACAACCATGGCAGGTACCATTATCTTCTTCTGAAAGACCTTGAGGATCAAAGGAAGCAAAGAAATACCTTGGACTGCTGACATTGTTTGACATGATTGCTGCCTGTATTGACATGCAATTTGTCGCACCCTAGGCTGACGTGAACGTTTTTTCAGCAGCTTGTGTTTATGGTAAATCCAATATGACATGAGCGCGGCATAAGAAATTATATCACTTGAGTGATAGCGTGTACAATGTGTAAGCACTGTAATTGAAAAATCTATAATGCTGGTGCCTACCTTGGTACCTGATGGCAATGCCAGTAGATGTGCCTGCAGCGTCCGTAGTCAGCTCAATGAAGAGATGCCTGGAGGTGCTGACTAGACCTTCATTGGGCAGGTACTCCACCTCATAGGAATCATACAGGGCAGCCGCATCTATGCTATTCCCGTTCTTGATTAGCAACCTAGATGAGAGGGAACAAAGAATAATTGTGGTACTTGAAGCAGGATTCCTACTGGTCATGGAATTCCTGTAATATCCTGGAATTTTGAGAGGTGTTTTTGAGGTAGGCAAAGTCAAGGAATGTGATAAAATCTCTTGGGAAGTCAGGGAATATCAGATCATTTTACAAATGGGTCACTTTACAGGAAAGTAGCAGTATTTTCCAACTTGTTTCACACATTCATTGCATTAGATGGTGGGACTGTTCAGCCCTTTAGAAAAACAACATTAACAAACCAGTGCCAAAATGTGCCAAAAATGTATGGGGTTGAATACTTAGCATGGCGCCCACCATCACTCAACATAGGGCATTTTAAAGTGTTAGCCTACTATCACTCAACATAGGGTATTTTAAAGTGTTAGCCTACCATCACTCAACATAGGGTATTTTTAAAGTGTTAGCCTACTATCACTGAAGTTTATGCTAAAGTGTTGGCATGGAACCTACTGTCACTCAACATAGTGTAAGCTATCGAGTTTGCATGGAACCTACTGGCACTCAACATAGTGTAAGATAACGTGTTAGCATGGAGCACTGGAGCCAATGATCCATCAAGGACACATGGATGATTTTGGTGTCTGTGTTCTCATCACTTAACAGCTGACCAACAACACAATCATAAATCTAGCTGTTTTTTCATAAAGCCAATGAAAGCCACCATAGTCATTTAAGTCATACAGTATATTATACAGTAGGACCTCAATGTGATTTCATTTGTTTGCCTCTCAAGGGAAAATGTTCCACCCTGTCTTCATTTATTTCTTTGAAAGTATATGTCAGCTTGTTTTGCAATCCTTTTCTAATCATCACTTCTTCCTCATCTTTTGTTTTTCCTGAGAGACTTCCAGATGTTCCTTCAAATGTATGAGGACTAGGTTTGTAATAGCAGTGTATAACAGCAGCTAGAGAAGACTAAGGAGCGGCTGGCTGCTTGACAAAAAGGATCATTCAGCTAATTTCTCCCCTGTGGCTATTCTTTTTAGTCCTATGTAATGAGAGCCCCCTTCTGATAAAATGACACTCTACTGTCAGTTCTGTGAGCTGCACCGTCAGCCATTTCCTATCCCGTGGAGTCGTCATAAATGATGTTCTTAAGGAAAACTCAAGGGTTTGACTAAGCATAAGTCACTAAGCGTAAGAGGCCTGACTATTGCACACAAGTGAAGATAAGTGCACAAGCAAAGAGGAAGGCAATACATCACATTTAACAGAGCATGAACCACAAGAGAGTTGTTACAGAGGCCTATGCTAAATACCATGTTATTGCATAAGAAATGAAGGCTGCTGACAGGAGTAAAAGGTTGATTTAGCTGAAGACCATGTTAGCGTTTGAACGATATGAGGTTTTTGAAGGCCGATACCAATACCAATATTTTGTGTTTTGTTAGCTGATATTTTAGCCAATTTTATGCCCTTTGTGTCTCAAAATGTCTGATATATGAACGTTCAAGCTGTTACTAATTTATAATCAAAAATTTTAAATCCCCCCTATGGGAAATTGAATGGTGTTTTTTTTATTTCTTTGAGCGCCACCAGCAGGTGGCGTAAGTTGACACTTTCCTTCCCTATATCAGTCCACATACAAAAGTTAACTGTACTGCTTACCGATCGTCATCCTCAGCCAGCGCCACCTTCTCAAAGTGAATGTGCAGCCTCTGGCCCTCTGGCGCCTCCAGCAGCCAATGGCAAGTCAAGTTGTTGCTGTAGTTGCTGGGAAAACCGGGGGACACAATCCGACCAACGGTGATATTCCTCATCAAACCCCCACAGGCAGCTGAGAGAGAAGGAGGAGGAAGGAAGGGTAAGATCACACTTAAAGCTGCATTAAGCATGTAAAAATCCAGCCAATTTATCATTCTAAATCACAGTGGTGCTCCAACAGAGAAGAGCAATCTCATCTCCACTAATTGAGATGCTGTCGATTCAATTTGCTAGGAAATGATGAATCGAAACTTAAAGGTGAAATCCCAAATTGTCTCCTAAACAGCAGTGAGCGGCGCTTTGTCCAGAGAAAGCTGGACTCACCAACAATGACTCTTCACCACCTCCACCCCACCACACACTACGAAGAAGACCTTACAGGGTTTCTGGGCAATGAAGTCCTCAAAATTCAAACAGTTACCTCTTGCTGCCATTAGGGGCCGCCAATGTGTGAAGTTGCCTAGTGCAGCTTTAAATGATTCCCGTGGGGGAAAATAAAGTTCCATGCGGTATGAAACGAGCCAGAAATTATTCAAATATCAAGATATATGCAACATGTACAAATGAGAGAGAATATATGAATCTGTGCAAAATGTATGTCGTATTCACATTAACAGGTCTACAGAAGGCCATATATATGTATCGAAAGTGTCTAAGTAAAAAGCTATTCACTTTCAAGGAGGAAAGACAACAATTGTGTTAAGACTAAAAACAGAGAGCCATTAAGACATACAGCGCCCTCTGTAGGAATGACTGTGTATGTGTTGTGTCCCTACAGATCAGGTCAAGGTTATCCATGCAGACAAAACTTAATTAAAGTGGAGCAGGAGGACGAAACCCGGTGGCACCCTGCCCAGTCTTCAGTAATCACACCCCGACAAACCTGCTTTAAGCTCTGAGTTGACTGAGGGCACATTAGAGCACACCACACACACACACACACACACAGATACAAACACAATCAAGATTGCAGAGATACAGACGCACAGCCACACAAAACCCTCTTTCAAATTGCTTTCTGAGAAACACTCCCTGTGCTCCAAAGCAATGTCGATCAGACCGGCCAGGGGTAAAACGGTCACTTATTATTCATCAGCGAGTCTCATCGGAGCAACAAAATGAGATCCGTCGTCCAAACACTCCAGTGGGAGCCAAGACCCGTCTATCTCTATGCCTGTCATGCAAAAAGGCCAGCAGAACACAGACAACAGGGAGAAACTCCAATTGAGAATTGTTGGCTGTAAGTCCTTTAAATAAAAAAGCTTTGATTGTTGACTGGAGCTCTCTGAAAGGCTGAGGGAGAACTGTTTAAGATTCTCACTGACAAGCACAGTAAACGCTTCTATTGAGAAAATTCATGCTGAGAACTGACAGTGAAATCCAATTAACTTTTTACAAAGCAAAGAAGCCAGCACTTGGAGGGGCAAGTTTACAAATAATACAAGATGCAATAATAATGAGAATTCTGCTAATACTCATAAAGCTAATAGTAATAATGCTAATAATAATGCAAATACCAATGCTAACACTACTACTACTACTAATATTTAAGATCATATTTATATAACGTAATATTATAAACAAATATATTAATGTTATATATACATTAGTGCCTGTATATTTATTATTATTGTTATTAATAATAATATTTTGTAAATGCTATAGTTTAATAGTTGTGCATGGTTTAATAATAATACAAAATAATAAATTATAATCTAATTTAAGAATGAAAAAATATATTAATTTGTTAAATTGTTTTAGTAAAAAACAAATATAAGTTAAATAAGTTAAATATTTATAATTATTGTATAATGTAATAAATGATATAAATTACTTAATCAGCAAACAAATCTATAAATATATTGCTATAAATATATAAATGTATATCAGAGCTTATAAGACTAATATATTAATATTTTTACATTAATGTTTGTAAATTATTAATATTAATGTATTTGCAAATTTTAAGATTTTAATAATTGTGCATAATTTATTACTAGTACTGCTACTACTACTACCACCACTAATAATAATAATAATGATATGATAGCACTTGATTGATCCCCTTGGGGAAATTCAGGAAATTCAGGATATACAGTATTGCTATAAATATATACATTTACAGCAGAGCTTACCAGATTACAATAACAACTTTGTAACTGTTTGATGCCATATTGTGTGTGCAGTACAGACACTTTGATCTGCTTGTGCCTAGCTGTGGCAGCTTACCCAGGCACTGTGGTTCCTTGCCACTCCAGTAAGGGGTGCTGGCGTTGCGGCAGGTCAGAGTGTTGGGGCCTTGGAGCTGGTAGCCTGTCAGACAGAAGAAGAAGGCCTCCCCTCCGGAGTGGAGGCTGCTCACCGATACGTCACCATAGACTGGCCGCTGGGGGAAGATACAGCTCAACACGAAGGCTAGGGACGAGAGAGAGAGGGAGAGAGAGATTTGACATTGGAAATCAGTTCAAGTGGAAATTTGGACCTGGCTGTGAACGAACTGAAGGACAAGGCAAAAAAGGGTTTTCTATGCAATTAAGAAGTCATTCCAAATAGAATATGACTAAAAACTGTCAAATCAGAGCCAGTTGCCCTTTATGCCAGTCAAGTGTGGAGGTCCAAAAAATGTCCAAGAGGTCCAAAACAAACTTTGTTAAATGGGACAAACACCCCACTGAAACTCTGTACACAGAAATTTGTAAAAATTTAAAAGAAAGACTCCCCACCATGCTTGTAGAGCAGAATTAATTAACCAGTTTCCCCCACTGATTACCACCAACCCCACTGCACCTCAGTCAGTCCCAGTCAGTTTCAGACAAATTCAGGTAAATGCATCACAACTGGACTTGGTGCTGATTGGCTCCCTCACTAAAGAATTACTGAAATCCATCCGATCAGACCAGTTTGCAACATTTGAACTGGTAAGGCTCCAATCAGGGTCCAGCATTGTGAGGACTTCGTCTTCACATTCATTCTGTTTAACTAATTCAATTCAACTTTTAATTAAACCATAATTATTTGCAAAACACCATGAAGAACATTTTATCCCGAGCCATATTATACTTGAAAACAAAACCATGAAAACTGAATATTATGGGAACTTCAACCATGACCAAAACCTTCCGCTAACCTTCCACTACATAACCTTAACCAAAGTTTTAGCTGCCTACACTGAACCCTAACCTTGACCGAAGTTATTTCACTTGGCTAATTTTACACATTTTGTGGAAACTGTGTTGAAATATTCACCACACATTCACCACCCAGGCTGCTTGGATAAACTACTCTACTACTCCACTGCATTTATTCTCATATGTATGAGACCTTATTCTTATAAATGTGGCAGAAACCCCACAGGCCCTGATTTGCCAAGCTGTCATTGCAGCTGAGAATTTATTCCTAATTAACCTGTCTGATTAAACAAAGGTAAACAAAACAATAAAGGTCCATGGGAAAATACCATTTTACACAGCATAACACCACATTGACATTTGCTGTACCAGTGTCCCCCTGTGGTTACCACCCACTGGGTTTGTAAAGGTAGGATTCACACACCCGCACACACACACCAACACACACACACTGCACAAAGGACTGTCATATCTGGCACAACACACAATGCCAATATCTCAGGAACATGTCCAGCTTGGCTCTCAAGTGACCAGTTAACTAACTGCTTTTTTATTGCCACCGATCTGTCTTCCTGCAGCCTTCTGGCATTTAGCCATACATATTAATATATTTCTGCTAAACACTCTGATCCATCTCACTGTAATTGTCCTAGTTTTATTGTTAGCCCTCGGATCGCTTGGCAGTAGCACTGCTATTGATTCTGTCTGTTAGGGACAGCGCTGTGCCTCAGGCGAGGAAATATGTAGGGAGATTAAATAGGCCAATAAATGACAACCTATGACCTCAGTCGGTTCGAAACACTCTGTTAGTGTTGAGGGATGTTCGCCAGCTCTGTGGTTTCTCAAATAAATAGAGATAAGAAGAGCAGCGCAGGTCTTTATAGTATTTCTCATTAGAGCAACATCCCAGACAAGTGCTGCCGTAGCAGCTGCTGTAGCTCTGTCCTATCATTCCCCGAGCAAGTCATTACCATGGTCAATTGTAGCTATAAATATCCAGGCCGACCAAAAACTATGAAACTTGTGGGCTCACCAGGGACGAAAAAAGAGATAAAAGAGTCATCATGGTAGCATTGTGGCGTCATAACACTGGTGCTAACAGGGAGCTTTCACAGAGACAAATTGCCTTGGAACTGCAAAATGCCCACTATATGCTACATCACTTTGTCTTGTCTTCTCAGACCCTATGGCCATTTATCTTGTTTTGCTTTTAATGAAAGGCTATTGATAAGCACTGCTTTTTCTCTTTCTATATGGTGTTTTCTTTCATGGATGTTGCTCAGCTAAAGTCTAATGGACCGCATGAAGAATGACAGTTCATGTCTTCAGAGAGACAGTTCAGGGCCACAGTATATCCAGGAACTCATTTATCCGACACAATGAGCAAGGGTGGAAGCAATTTAAGCAACTTACAGTTACTCTGGTTAGTGTAATTGAGTAGTTTTTTGTGTACTTGTACTATTTTAATATTTTCGAAGTCTGCAATTTTACTTTTATTTAGATATGTTTTGACTGAACTGAATTACTGTGCTTCGCTACATTCTAAATCGCATCCAATACAGAGTTTGAATTTTGTAGGCTGTCCATAGCATTGCATCAGAAACTGCCATAATCATGAATTAGCCTACATCTGCATCAAACCTGCACAAGCATGAAGAGGAAACATTAACTAACAATACTAACTGTATGCACAAAATGTATCCATGATAGCAGTTTAGTTATCATCCATCCAGCTACAGTATTATTGTTTGTGTAGCCTAGTCTAGCCTAGTGACAGTGAAATAGCTTGTCTAGCTAGTTCACTAGCCTTGCTAACTAGTTGGATAGCTTTAAATAGAATACTGACATGAATTTCAGAATCTCCATAAGGTGTAATATCACATATTTTCACAGTTGTTTTTGTGTTGCATGTGAAAAATCATATGGCTGTTTTTATTGAAAGAACTCTTTACATTTTTACACCAGTAGTTTTACTTCTGAGTCAAATTTCAGCAAAGTAACAGTACTTCTACTTGAATAGGATATTTTAGTACGCTTTTCATCCCTGCTACTGAGCTTCTAAACCAACACTAGTCCTAAATTGGCCATAAAAAGGCTCTGTGCAATTGCTATGAGAAAATGTTTGCCTCAACTGGATCTAATCGGGCCTTGTGGCCACAATATAGATCACAGGAGAAGTGCAATAATTTGAGATGTTTAATGGGCCCCTGTGGCTTGCCGATGTAAATTGAATTTATTTATTTTGCCGCTGCATTGTGATACAGCTTTGATGTGAAACGGCTCTGCTCGGATCAAACTTCATCTCTAATCTTGTTTGTTCCCTCGAAGCATTTATTTCAGCTGACCATTGGCCTCGCATTACTGTGAAGAGCTGACAAACTCCGGAGAGATTAATGTATCTCGTAGTTCCATTTCCTGCCTTTGCACTTGTGATTTCTGTGCCAAAGAGTTTGCAAGGAAAAGCCACCAAGTTTTTAACGTCTGTACAATGCCTCATGTATAGTCCATAACACTGTGTGAGAACCAACGTCTAGTCAGTCACAGAGGCAAATGTTAGACTAGGACAAACATATTCTTAATCTCATTTTGGTTGATTTAAATGTGAGGCATCCAAAGTAGGGACAAACCGATATCGGTTTTTAAAGGTCCCATATTGTGGAAAATGGAATTTCCCTTGCCTCTTAAAGGAGTTGGATGTGCTATCTAAACTTGGTGAAATCCATATTAGAAAGCCGAGCCTCTGAACAAACCATTTGGACTTCCGTAACTTTGTGGCGTCACAAAGGTTCGCTCATTATCATTTTTGTAAGAAATAATAGACTAACAAATTGTTTTTTTAAAGCGGTTGAGCGGTTGTCATTGTTTATAGTGTTTTCCCTACCTGTAGCTGCCGGGCTGCCGCGGTGTCTCACGTTTCACTCTTGAAACGGTTAGCCAACCAGAACAGAGGGGTCGTTAATATTAATGAGCCTTAAAGACACAGCGACAGAAACAGCCTGTTCTTGGTAAGGCTCAGAGAGATGCTGGAAAAATGTAAAAATGGATTGAGAGTGTTTTTGGTACATGACACCACACAAACAGCTTTGAATGGACCTCAAGACATAAAATAAAACACTGGAAAGTGTAGAATATGGGACCTTTAAAGGCTGATAACAATATTTTTTGATTGAAGCTGCAGAGAGTTATTATACTGATATTCAGTATCATTAAATGTGACCATTTTCATGCCAAAAAAACTATGTGTATTCAGTGTTTCCCCCAAAATTTAATTCTTGCCCGGGTGAAAAGGCTCTGAAACAGCATTCTGACCATCATGGGACACTAAAACTCTCCACTGAAACCCAGACTAATGAAATTCTTTCAGGTGGGTTAGCAGCTCCTTAAGGCAGAGTGAGGCAGGTTTCACTGCAGGTTTTATCCTCCTACACCACACTGGAATGATTTCTGTGGTCAGACATCTGATATAAAAGTAATAATGATAAAAACATATTCACTAGCTGCGGTCAGGGAGGAACCTCAATCAAATCAGAGGTGGACGACAATGACTGGCTGATGTTTGATTTATAGTAAGAATGATATATTGTCCTCATATATATCGCTTTAACTCTAATACAAAAAAAGGCCTATCTGCTCCAAGGAGAATCTACCGGGGCTGCACCCCCTTTCCCTCCACCCCCAAGAGACTATCTACTATGATAAATAGCCAGAAGGAGAGAGGAGAGAATGAAGACACACACACACACACACACACAAATCGAGATCATATATTAAAGAGAGGACAAGAGGGAGAGAGAGGGAGAGAGAGAGAGAGAAGGAACACAGATGATACAGTGCAGAGTTGAAGCAAAAGAACGAGGGAAGGAACAAATTGTCGGCAGACTGTCATCTAATCTGTGCTGCAATGAAAGTGCTCCTCTCTTTTCTTTACCCCCCCACCCCCCCCCTACTCTCTCAGAGTCAATGAGCCAACGAGGGGGGCTTCCAGGCACCCCAACCCCCAACCCCTCCACACACACACACACCCCCGATCCATTTTATTTATGCTTTATTGCGGCGGCCTATCAGCTCAGCGGGGGCTTGTGGGTGCGGGGCGTGGGGCATGTTGTTATAGCATGATCACCCTGCCGTTTCTCTTTCAATTAGACTAACATGGAAACACCCCCCCCCCCCCCCCCCCCGAACTCCCCTCCGGTGGTAAATCACCCCACTAGCAGCCCTCTCCTCCCGCTGAAGGCCGGCTTGCTCCGCGGGGCCAATAAAAGGAGATGGCGGTGCCGTAATGAGAGGGGGGGGGGGGCCGTCGAGGAAACTCATACCGGGGAGATGAGCCGGTATAGCCAACGTCTTTATCGCCCGCTGCCACCGCCGGCTGTAAATTCCTCAGTAACGCAAGAAGCTCACGGCCCAGTCCTTCTAACGGAAGCATCAGAGTTCAGCCTCGGGTTTGTCTTTCTCCTCCCCTCTCGTCCCTTCCTGACTCCTGGGAGAGGAGTTGGACCGATATATGGGGTTTTGAAAGTTTTTAGATATGCAATATCTTTAGAATAATAATATATTCCTGCATACTTATGTGGAATCTGAACAAAACGTCTCATTACAATCAGTTCAGGTTAAGGGCTTCCCATAGACAAGCAGTGTAGTGTTGATTAATTCTATAATAAATATGTAATCAATCAAACTGACTGGACCAGATCCCATTTTTAATACAATAGACAATATCAGCCCGATATATAGGTTTTACCGGGACGATATGCTTATCTCACAATACAATTCGATATGCGATATGGGGTTCATGATTCAATACAACCACGATACGATGTAATATATAAAAGTTCAATGACAACAAAGTCTATGTAGAATTCTGTTTATTTCTGAGACACAGATCTTTCCAGCGATGGCAATGGCTTGCTACAAAATGTGAATAATATAATTTGGATGGAGAGCTTGTGAAATTGTGATGGTCAAGCCGTCTCATTTGTGATTACTACAGCAGAATAAAATGGAGCTAATATCGTGATTCATTTTTCTGCCCCACGATACGTATTGTCACATTTCTGTACTGTGATATATTGAATTTCGATATATTGTCCCATAACTAGTAGTCAGTCTAATCCTATTCTCTGAACATACTGTATTTGAAAGAGATGAAACATACTGTATGTGCCTAGATTTTTTCAAAGTTTCATACATGCATCCCCTATAAACAACTTTTGCATTTGTTTTTGTCTCGTCCCTATATGCAAGTACACATGCAAAATTGAAATTCTTATAGGAGATCAAAAATGATATGTATGTATGTTTTTATTGATAAACCAGATAAACCAAAAAGTGCAATGACATTCACTGACAAGATGCATTTTCAACACAAAAAGCCTTTTTAGAATGCACTTCCAGGATAGAAACTCTTTAAAAATGCTTAATGAAATATATATGTCAATAAAATACACCACGGTTTATAACAATTTCCTTTTATCAGGGGGATTCAGCTTTGCCATATCTTCATGATGTTTATATTTAGCTGTTTTGCTGCATGCCATTACCATATAAAACACGCATAACGTCTAAAAACATATTTACAGGAGGGAAATGACAACTCTACACATTGCTGCTGGGCCTAAATGGCTAATATTTTCATACATAATATCAGTGCATGCTTCTCTGGCTGTATGCTGGTACACATCCATGTTAAATATACATGTTTTAAGTATTCATAGATTCGCTCTAGCCTGTAAGCACTAATGGTGCTATAGCAGATATTACAGTGGACAAGCCTCCGCTCCAATTACAGATTCCAGTCTCTTTGAATAAGGTTGCACACTTTCACTTTACTGTCAGCATCCTGTGTCATGACAGCTCTGCAGATGTTCTATATTTATAGCGCGGTGAAATTTTCCTTTGCTAACAGAGACGAATGGTCTATTAGCACTCCTGTATTTTACATGGACTGATGAAAAATAGATACATCCTCCTCCGTGCCCGGACATCAATAATAAACTGACAGAGGGGATTCATTTACGCCTCGCTCATCAGAGCTCATTGAGAATAATTGGGCGTGACAGGCTTGTACAGGAGAGGACACTCGGTGGGTGGGAAATATCCTTCAGTGATGAGATTTGATTTCACACAATGTCATAACCTCTGCCGTGTCGGATTTGGCTTGGCTTTGAGCCTCGGACTCTGTGTGGCAGGCTTTATATGCAACATTGGCTGCGTTCACACTGCAGCAATTCCCAATTCAGATTTTTTTTGAGACACAAATCTGATGTTTTACAGTGTGTCACACTTGCTTGAGAACTGTGCCGATGTGTTTGTTGCACGAGTGTTTAGCAAACTGTCAAAACTCAAATGAAAGGTAAGGTTGGCGACAACATAGCATTATTAAAGATTGTGCTTCTCTCGCTAGCTCTTCTAGTCGACATTAGCATATTAGCAAACCTAGCTGGTAAACAGCATCAAACAGTTACCTTTAATGTCATATAACCCTTTAAATGCTAGAAACTAACATAGCTGAGCCTTCCTTTAGTGGAGAAGAACACGGACATTGGCTGAAACTGAGATTAACTCCACTATAATCATTTCTACTAACTGTGCACATCAAAACGTTTGACCTACATAAAGACAGCAGCAACTGGTAAAAGACCTTGACTGACAACTTAATTCAGCTGCCAGTAGCCTTTTCCATTGCTTTGGTCCTCGCTGCAAAACCTCTCGCCTCTGCAACTTGCCGTACGTCAGTTTATATGGAAGCTAGCCCAATGGTACACATAAAAATGACTGCCGCTCTGACCATCCAGGAACGTTGATTTAAATGGCAATGACCATTCAAGTTCTATGGGGGATGCATCAATTCTCAATTCATCAAAACTCAAAGGCACATACTGTAACTGAAATGTGTTGGAAACAAAAACAGATAGCAGATATTTAGAATTGAGCATAAAGACCTGCGGTGTGAATGTAGCCATTTAGACCGAACCATCGCAACTGTGACATTTCTAACTGCGTATTGCCTGGCTATACATGCACTGATAATTCATAGTCCTGGTTAGTTGAGTATTTATTTAGCCATACGTCAACAAAACACTATGGCTTCTAAAGTGAGAAATGTATATACAAACTGCTAAAACCCAGGTCTAAATGCTACCTAGTTTCCATGGAAATCACACACCTTTCATTTTTTCCTTTACACAGCAGGTGCCAACACAAAGCCTATAAATAACAGCAGCTTGTCACCTCTTGTCTTACTGTTCTCTACCAATTAAGGGAGGATCAACGAGAGTTTCATTACAAAATGTGATCAGTAAAGTGTAACTGTGTAACTTTTGTGAAATGCCTGCTGGCACGGAAGTTAGAGCAGACCAAGTTAAAGCTGCAATATGCAGCCTTTTTCACATTAAAATGACAATAAATATATGGGGTATATTCTACATTATCAGTCTGTTTTTCATGCCTAAATCCCTCTATTTGCCTGAACTTGTCTTTTTAATGATGTTTTGGGCCGTGTACCATTTATTGTGGGCGTGTCACATGGGTGTGGCCAGGAGTGAGCTGGTTCTGGCTATCACGGTGAGGCTAGCAGCCACAGAGCAGGATGATGTGATGTTGGGGCAGGGACTTGACCAACGGAGGGGCAGGAGGGCGGTGCTAACAATACACTTCCTGCTTCAAGGAGAAAACTTAAAAAGATGCAATAATCAGTTTTTTGTTTTTTTTTAATATATTGAGCAATGAACACCAAGTATCATGCCGTTTCCAAAATGTATACGTGTTTTAAAACCAATGAATGAATAGGTAAGATTCCCAGAAATTTTGCGAACTGAAAATGTCATTTAGAAACACAAACTCAGAATTTCCTACAGTGATACTAACACATGTACTTCTTCCCTCTTCAGCTGAATATTCTGCCGTCGGAGAGCTCACCCCATGTCTTCTTCATGCTTGACAGACTAAACTGAATACCCAACCTATTTGTGCGTGTTGTTATTCATGCAAATGTCTGATATGGTGGTAATTTAATGTAAAAAAAAAAAATAAAAAAAAATCAATTCGACCCATAATTAAGTAATGGGAAATCCTGTTGCAATTACGTCTTCATAATAACCAAAAGAATATTAGATACATGCCCATTTAAAAATTAATTTGTCAGCATGTCAATGGTTTATAATTAACGAGGGAACAAGATGAACTGGCCTCTCCGCGACAGAACAATTAGCTTAAGATCTCGGCGCCACTCTTACCATGCTGGAATCCAATGGAAGGTTACTGAGTGTTCTGTCAGTTGTACAGTTTTAAACTCAGAGTGCATCATTTTAACCCTAGGTTTTTGCAGGCTGATACTGAATATTTTTGTGTTTAAGCTGCCGATATTCATTCTATCTTTTCATTTGACTAGTTTCATGCCAAAGAAATACAAGTTGTCAGTGTTTCCTCCAGAATTTTCTTGCGGAAAAGCATTTAGAGCATCATGGGACACTAAAACTCTCCACTGAAACCCAGACTAATGAGATTATTTTAGAGTTAGCAGCTTGTAGGGATACATTAGGCCTTTACATGAAGAATTCATTTGCAAAAAAAACAACATTATTGGAAAATTAAATGAATAAGTGAAGTGCGCAAAGAAAAAAAAATCATTGTAGGTTTTCCAGACAGTAAGCTCCATCATATCAGAGGTGGACAATACCGACTGGCTGATATGTGATATTTAATAAAAAGAGCAGTATCAGCCCGATATATATCAGCAAGCCATATATTGGCCTAACCCTACTTTTAATATTTGCGTTTGCGGGGACTTGTTGGTCACACTGTAGGCAGCGAGATAACGCTCTAAACAATCCGGGCGACTGTTTGCCAAAGATGCACGCTAAAATATTACATTTTGTGCTTCACCATTCAAATCTCTCCAAGAAGCTAGCCTTGTTTCCCTGGCTTTTTGTCTGGAAATAGTGAATTCAGAAAAATGCCCACCCCCCCCTCCCGCTTCCCCCCGCAAAGCTGCTGATCAATAAATGAAATGGTTTTTTTTTTTTCCGGATTGCGGAATCGGCTGAGCGGCGAAAAGGAGTCGCATGTGTTGACTTGAGATAGGATTCATCACAGCGAGTCGGCGGTGACACTTATTGTTCCCCGGCAGAGAAAAGGAAGCTGCAGGCCGGGGCTATAGTGGTGCAGAAATGACAGGCAGCTGCTCAGCGCTGGCCCTGGATGTTTGATTGTATTCAGGGTCGAACATGAGAGGTCTATTTGCAATATTTCAGCTCTGACAGGCGTACGACATCCCCTCGGAAAATTCTAACCCCGTTTCCCAAGTCAATATTCGGAGTTTCCGGTTATCAGAGGGCTACCATAGAGCTTATATGAAGGCATGCTGTGTATGGAATCTCTTCCATATTTGAGGCGATACAATATGACACTCAGAAATTGCATTTTTGCCCATGTCTCTCCTACAGCAAGTGCATATAGACAATTCCGTTAACACACAATCAGTATCCAAACTGAACTTTTTGCCTCTTCTACCAAGGGCTGGTAAAAGAAAAAAAAAAAAGACCTGTAAAGCATAATTTTGTACAAGCCAAATAATAAATTTTTTGTAGAAATATGTCATCCTAGCAGTTTTGGATCTAGAATAAGGTCAGAGAGAGTGTACAGTGACTAGATGGGAAACACCCAGGCAGCAGAGAAACAGGAGTAAAAGTTTGCAGAAGTTTAGGTTTAGTTAGACCATAATACTTCCATGGGTTTGTGTGTGTGTGTACGGTGGCCAGCAGGGACAAAAGTGCGATCATTTCAGTCCCACAGTGCCTTGAAGATTTATGTGCAGGAGTGGTCAGGGTGATACATTAAAGCCAGCCATCCCTGACAAATAAAATCTCAATTGCAGAACCCAGCAGGGAAAAGGAAAGATATTACTATCTCTGGACATGTCACCAAGTCATCATATAAGTTTTTAACCGTACGTTTCACAATTTGTATCTTTGGATTAATTTGAGATTAATTTATGGACCAACGAGGCAAAAGTTCACTGGCTGTCGAACACACAGGAAATCTGTAGGTTTCAGAACGCCGACTCTTCAAGACCTTTTTAATGCTACCTGGCGTTGAATTGAATATTCATTTATCAACCAAAAAGAACAAACTAAACTAGCCTATTTCTGACAGAAAAGAAATCCAAAATCAAAGCTCAGCATATGAAACAGGACACCAGGAAATTAACTGTTGAGGGACATGAAGTCCGACATGTTTGGCAAATTGTATTAATTGTATGTACTAGTGAAAGTGAAGTGAACGTAATGCAATACAACATAAGAAAACAAAATTTCCATTCACGATTCCATTCACACCTTGGTGAAACTACACAATTCATGACACTACACAATTTACTTACTTTCAAATCTGCCTCCACTAAATATCACTGAATAAAAACAATCTGTCAAAAACTCCAATTTTATTCTATAGTCGCTTCAAAGCAAAACTGAATTGAAAATAAACCTGCGGCAAAAAAATGACACTTTAATACTTTTGAAGGCTTTAAATTGAGATAATTCAAGACTTTTTCCTACTTTTCAAGGACCTGATACCCTGCAGATTGCACTGCTGCAATGTCCTCTCTATCAGTTCAATAGGATTGGGGCTATTTTTTCGGGTCATATACAGTGGTATGTGTGTGTGTGTGTGTGTGGTCTATAGGTCTTTCTTCCTGATCTAGCCTCTAGCAGGGCCACGAGAAGAATAGATTGTCTCAGAGGAGGAGAGAGAATTTAATAAACCAATGTGTGAACGAATCAGACTGAGGGAAGGAGAGAGAGGGAGAGAGAGAGAGAGAGAGGGAGAGAGACATATGGGACTGTCAGGACTGGAGGGTGAAAGGTGCCGCCGGGGGACTGAATTGTTTCGTCTTGATTCTCAGTTTCAAAAATCAATTCCTCCTCGCAAACACACAGGGACACACACACTCACACACACGAGTACCAGGAGTAGTTTTGAGTATGAGTATGTCCCAGGGTTCAACCGATATATATCTGTTTGCCGATATTGGTCTTTCTTTCTTTGTTTTCCCAAGATGATTGTAGCATCCATTTTACAAAGCCTCTTTACTTTGTGAAGTGTTTCCAAAAAAAATGATCATAGATAACGATGGCACTAAATGTCTCTTGAGAAGTGAAAAAACCGACTCATAACATATATATACACACAAATAAACTCATGATTTTAAGGTTAATTAGGCGACGTTTTTATATTATTTAATATTATCGTATTTATTTTCATCCTATATGTTCCATATCTTTATTAGGCCTATATATTCCCACTAATCATGTCTGTATAAAATGGATGAGTTTGGTGAAATGGAGTGGTGTGCTGCGAGAGAGAGAGAGAGAGAGGAAAAGTGAATTATAAAATGATATAAAAATAATAATAATGATAAAAAAAAAGGCTTCAGGTGCTGAGGGAACCATGAAAAAGGAGACAGAACACAGAAATGAGTGGCGGCGGCGGCGGTTGATGCAACCGGAGCGCTGAGCTTCCGGAGACGGGACAGGGAAGGGCGGGGGGGGATGGGGTGGGGGGGGATTTATTCTCAAACGAAATGTTCAATATCTCGTTGACGTGCGGTGAAAGCAGTCGTGGATGGATGGCGCGCCAATCTCACCGCCCCTCCTCCTCTTCCTCCGCCCCCCTTCATCCTTCATCCACGCCGGAATAACACCAGCTCTCTCGCTCAGAAAGCGTGTCATAAGCATTGTCACGTAATTATCTTTGCGTTAAGCAGCAGACACGTCTCTGTGATGATTCTAAGCGTGTGTAGTTGTTTCTGTTTGCGTTTCATTTTTGTTTAGTATTTGACGACGTCCCATAATTTAGCGTTCTTGTGCAGCAAAATGTGTCCAAAGTTTGTAATTTGACGCTAATTTGCTGCAATGTCACATAGGGCTGGGCGATATGGGTGAAATCAATATCACGATAATCATAAGGACTTTTCTCGATATCAATATATATCACGATATGGTTCATGCATGCAAAATCACGTTAAATAATCAAATTAATGTTCATCCCATTGAACCGAATGGTAATGTTAGGTGTGGTGTCAAACAAAACTGAAATTTTCAAATAATATTCCTACCATACCTCATTTTATGAGAGTTTTTAAGTAAAATCTGCTTGTCATCATCAATTTAGACAGCAGAAATGTGTGTCACGATATTAAAATATCTTCATATCATCACGATATGATTCCACTGAAAGACGATAAACGATAATATTGAATTATCGCCCAGCCCTAATGTCACATGTTTCAGGTAGGGGCGCAACAACGACCAATGAAGAAATCATTCCTGTGTAAACAAATGAATATGGGAGTGGCTAAGTTCTTTTGGTGGCGGGAGAATATATAAAAGAATATAATATATAAATGCTGCTTTGAGAAATGCACAGGCAATAGGCAATGAATGAATCTTCTTAGGATCAAACACTCCATACAAGGATGTATGACTATATTTTATCATTATTATTTTATTTTTCAACTGTTTTTTTCTCCTGGGTTTCAGTGGAGAGTTTTAGTGTCCCATGATGGTCTAAATGTTGTTTCAGAGGCTTTTCCACCCTGACAAGAATACAATTCTGAATCCTTGTAATTTTTTTGGCATGAAAATTGTCAAATTTGTAATATTATTCTTATTATTCTGCTGTTTTATTGTTTGCTTGTCATTTTGGTTGGTCATTGTAAAACTGCTGTTGTCATTGGCATAGAGGGTCGTTCCTATGCTGGATGCTTTTGTTTTGAAATGTTAATGTTATTTTAATGCAATGTATTAGTTTTAACCCATTCACTGTTTTAAAAGTGTTTATTGTTTTAATCAATGCATTTTATGTAAAGCACTTTGAGTTACATTCTATGTATGAATGGTGCTGTATAAACAAATAAACTTAAATTTCGAAATAGTGAAAATCAACACAAAATACTGGCTATTGGCTTCGATCCAAAAATATCAGTGTCAGCCATCTGACGTAGCCGGCTGGTCTCAAGGCCCAGCTGGGATTCAAATAATCATACCATAATCTCCTCTTATGAGACTGGTACTTTAACCAACTGTACCGCAGAACATTTCCTATTCTTCAACACACACACACACACATTTCAATAGGAACACACATGGAAGATAGTTTCATCTGATGATAATGACCGTCATATTACTTTGATATATAAAACATTGCTTGTTGCATTTAAAAGGCAAGTAAGTTCAGCAGTTACAGCCTGCTGACTAGCAATTGTGAACGAAGGCATAAAGTGTGATGTCTCTCTCCTCTCTTATCATTTTATTGATAATTCACCTCAATAATATTTTGTCCCTACCTTGGGTGTAATTAATTCACCTGTTGGACTTCTCACTCTTGCCTTTAATTCATCAGATATTTGGTTGTTCTTATGATATCAATTCATATAAAACCCTATCCCCTGGTAAATAAAACAAAATAATAACCCCCATCTACATCTAGCTTTACTTAAAGATACCAGCAGAGTTCTTCATGTAAACAGTCTGGATTTGTTTACATTCATAATTTCACTCGTACAGACATAGAGTATGTTGTTAGACCCCAGTGGATGTTGAATAAATGTATTACCTTGAAAGACATTGAAGGTAATAGACATGGACCGTCTTAATTTTTAATACTGATCTCGCAGCTTGGAGAAGAAGCTCCCACCACCTCACTTATTTAACCCATCAGCATCATTTACTAGAATTTCCAGCTCAATCTAGGATTGTAACACAAGTAACATAGCTAGACTAGCTAGCAAGCTAACTTGCCAGACGAGTAAGAAGAATACTACGTCTGCACTGGTACAAAATACTTTCTCCACCGATCAATAGCTTCTCCAGTTACAGTGTCTCCTTTTATCCGAGTTATGTTTCCCTCAATTGGATCACTCCAGTGTCGCTGATATCACTCCATGATGGAGGGATACGTTCGAGGAAAGGATTTTATGATTCACTACTGTATGCGTTGTGAGGCTGGGCCGACCCTATAAAGGCCCCTCCCCCATATAGACTCGCTCTTCATTTTCTCGGCAGAACATTCAGGTTCAAGGTTGGTAAATGAGCTACGATGTTACTTTCGTACTGCTTATCTCCGAAAGTTCTTAGTGGCTAGTTCTAGCCTGGAGCAGCTATGTTGTTAGCCCCTCTGTACGCTTACCATGTGTACCTTCTGGCTACATGCTTGCTATTCAGTGTCAGTTTGTTAGCAGCTATCTGTGTATGGGCAATGTATACAGCAGCAGTTATTGCTAGCTGTTGCTTAAAGCTGGGGTAAGCAATTTATTTTTGAACCATTTTGGTAATATTTGGTGAAGTTCTCTTTACAGCTATCAGTAAATCAAATGCTCTGAGAAAAAAAATCTTGTCTCTATAGCTGTCCAGGCCCTGTAACCCCTCCAAAATCTCAGGGTGCCTGAATCTTAACAACCAATCAGGACAGCTCTCTGCAAGGAGGCGTCCCGCCCCTACCTGTCAATCACACACGCACATAGCTCAGTCTAGTCCTGACCTCCTTGCATACTGCAGAGAGGAAACAAATATATCCACAGAAGAGATGAGGTGAAACAGCCATAATCCAAACTGTTTCCAAATGTGTATATATGCTATAAACTATAATACTAATATATTGTTATTTAGAATGTCTTTACTGTGTCCTATTACGCTTGCTGCTGCAACAGCCCAGTATCCCCACCTGGATCAATAAAGTCTCACCATATCTTTTTGTCTCTTCAACAGCCACCAGGAGACGGGGTCAGATCTGGACCCGCTCAACTTTCATCCCCTGAAAACCGTGTTGAGAGACGGTTCCTTTCTTTGATATGCGTTCATTCATCCCTTGTTTCCATTGATTGCCCTCCAAAGCGCAGATGGCAAACGAAACTTCTCCCCTGATAAATTGTTGCATCAACATCATTACCTGCTGCTTAAAAGCAAACTGTGAGCTGTTTGCTAGCTCTTACCACCGCTGGCCAAATGGGAGAACAACTAGATAAAGCTTTGATAATCGTCTGTGTGTCTGTGCCAATAAGGACGTGAGCCAGTACTGGACTCCCAGAGCTGTCGGTCTAGTCTGTGCTTTCTACCAAAGGTTGCATATGCTGTCCAGGCACGACAGAACATGGCTGCCGACATCATCTATATGATAACAAGTCAAAACCATGTATGTACAACCATTATATGTTTGACATATAATGCATGAGAGAAGGCTGGAGAGAAAGCAGACAAAATTGAGCAGTAAGAGAGGCTCTACAGTGTAAAAACTCAAACTAACATCACCCACTTAAAACCATCCAAGGATTTTCAATGCAGAGAAACAAAAGCGGCTGCAGAAGATGACTTTCAATTCACTCCTCTGTCATTTGTAAGCTGCAGGGCATGCAGTCTTTCAGAAATCCATGTCTCTTTTGGACATCTCTTGTACAATAATTGACAATTAAAGTAGAGTCACAATGATAATTTATTAGCTAATCAAGTGACTGATTGATAGCACTAGTCATTTTCTGGCTGACAAGAACAACACATTATGTTAACAAGTGATAACACAGAGTCTTGCCCTGTTACACGTCGCCCACAGCCTGCCAGGAGTACGAGACAGGTAGACTTTGCATACGTGATCCCGCCGTGCCAGATAAGATGAATCAATTCCATTTCCAGAATAGTAATTAAATCTATTTCAAATCATAAATGGAAATGAGCTTGGTGTGCTGTGGCCAGACTGGGTCATGTGTTAGATATTCTTTCCTGCACTCTACTTGTGAGTGATTTATATTGCCTAGTGCAAATGAACAAACTGGATAGTAAGGTTCAACCAATATAGGTTTTTGAAAGCTGATACAGATATTTTGAAATGAAGCTGCCAATAGCTGATATCTTGTGTCAGCATTTTTTTGTTCACCATTGTAATGCCAAAAAATGACCCAAAAATGAAAGTATTCAGTGGTTCCCCAGGAAGTTTATTCTTGTCAGGGTGGCTTGTGAAACAGCTCTTGAATCTGATCAAAATGTCACACAACCAGTGTTGTATTGATCAATTCTACAATAAATATGTAATCAATCAAACTGCATCATATCCATCATATCAGAGGTGGACCACACTGACTGGCTGATATTTTATTTTTAATAAATGGGCAATATCAGCTCCACAGCTCTTGGCAAACCGATATATCAATCTAACACTACTGGGTTGTGCCTACAAACCACACTTCACACCCCAGGTAGGCATCAGCGAGCACAAAAGATTTAAATGAATACTGAAAGGCCTAATGATGTCAAAGCGGCAAAAAATGCAGTTACTCAAGAGGCGACATTTAAATTTGCTGTTGGTTCATTACCAAAATCGTAGTTTAATAGTCTCCTTTGGGAAAAGTGTCAACAACATACCAGCACAGTTTGATTTGAATCCAGCCTTACCTTGGTAGCGCAACAGGACTGATCCGGCCTGAGACCTTTGGCTGTGAAAGCGGATGGTGATCTGGTTGCTGCGGCTTCGCACTACCAACCCCCTCATCAGGATGGACTCATTGGCCAGCATGGTGTTCTCCCCATTGCCCAGGTCTTCAAACACCACCTTGTCACCCTCCGATAGATTCACATTCATCACCTGGAAAGGGACAGAAAGACAAAAATCACTGAGACCCAGATTCACTAAAGGTGTGCGCAGGGAAGAACGCGCTATATCACCAAACGACCAAATCAGAAAGACATGCTATTCACTAACCATGCGTAGTAAGTGGAAAGCTACCTAATAGCACTGGTAAAAAAAAATATAGTATCTTTGCGCTTGTCATGGTCAGGCATATGAATTAATCTCATTATGATTCCCACACATGACCAGAATGGCTACTATCATTGCTGCAAGATGCTGCATCATCCACCAGCAAGTCAAGAACCAAGGCAAAGGGCTTTCCATCCGAGAATCTATGATCAGATCAGAGCATGCTCCAATTATTAACTGGATTTAGGGCGCAAGGGTGCCAGCCTTGGTGGATCAGTCTTACAGGTGAAGCTATTTGCACTTGCAATTGATGAAGGAGGCTATTTGCTTGCGCAGGGGTCTCTTCGAGGGCTTGTTTGTGCTTCAGCTGGATTTGCAGGAATCTCTTAGTGAATAAGCCAAAAACTCTGCACTCTTGAAAGAAAACACTTCTTAGTGTTCACTTCACACATCTTAGTGAATCTCTCACCCCTTTTCCACCAAATTAGCTCTGGTTCCGTTCAGGATTCTTGGAATCTTGGTGCTATCTAGCGAACCAGCCCACGTTTCCACCAGTTTTGAGTGGAACCATTGTAATCAAGGATGCGTCATCAACGGAGGGCGTTGCACAATGCACACGGGAAGTAAACAGTAGTAGCAAGATGGCGGTTCACACTGATTACCTGCAAGCTTTTGTTATGTTATTATACCTGTAGAATATGACACGCCCACTGATGTCATCACGGTTCATAAATTTTTTGGTTCCAGCTGGGAACCAACTTTTCGGGTTCTGAACCAATTTATTTTTGGTCGAAATGCTCCGAACGGTTCAAAATTAGGTGCGCAAACCGGAACGGAACCCGTGATCTTAGTGACCTTTACAGCTGTGGATTAAGCACAGTGTTGAAGCTTCTTGGTCTGGGACAAAGCTCAGTCTAAGTCAGTGTGGTGCAGCAAATGACAAACATTACATCAATGTACAGCATGTATCACATGAACCAGCGCTGGCATTCTACACTCCATAACACTCTGGCACAAATCAAAAGTAAGAAATATGGAATAGCCAAAAGGCCAATGTAGACCTCAGTGATTACACTGAAGATAGGCTTGATAATTGTCAACCTGTCGTCTTCACTGACAGCATGCGAGAAATGCCACTTTGTCACTCCAGCTTTTATCACAGCAGGTATATCTTTATTCAGGCGTGAAAGAGATACATCTTGTCTTCATGTGGCCCTCCATAGATCATATCAACTGCATCCTATCTCACCTAGCTGGCAGACGGATCCCCAGTTCCCTTGGGAAAACCTGCTGAGGGAGACTGTCTAGTGAAGTGTATCCACAGACAGGACGTATCTGTCATACACAGTATGATAATATTACATGAATATCCAAATCAGAGGCAAATCATAGTTAAAGACTTAATGGTTAGCGATGCAATGATATTGTGAGTGTCCGATAATATAAAAATAGACATAATAGACATGTATATAAATAATATAATAAACAGTTTTCAAGACAGTCATCAATTCCCCACTGAATTTACAGCTCAAACCACCAACAGAACTTGGCACTCCGCAAGAATTTGACAGACGGCGACATGCAAGAAGTGGCCAAGTTCAACTTCAACCCAAATCAACACAACATTTTTACAATATGATATTATTGCATGGTAAAAATTCATGTTAAACAGCTTTGGAAATTGTTTTGAACTGATATCAGAAAGATCTTGAGGTCCTGATTTCACAAAACGATGCAGGTATGGACGACTCAACTTTCATCTTGGTGTTTTATTTACACCGATTTCCTAGGTTGGTACAGGCCGTTGTGTCATCTATTCAATGTCTAAATGTCTTCTGGGTTTCTGCGACTGCTGTACATACAGTATATATAGTATCATAAGGGCAGTCATGAGGAATTACGATGCACACATAATGCCTCATGACCATGCTTATAAGGGCACATGGCACAAGAGCTTGTCCCATTGAGATTAGAATGTTGTCAGACAACCTCTGATAGATGGTCATAAACATTCATAGGACACTTGTACTCATAATTCATTATATCTATATTGTTTTATGAGTGTTGATTTAATCAGTAAGCATTATGTGTTCTTAAAGGCATGGTCATAAGGCATTATGAGTACATTAAAATTCCTAATGACTACCCAATGGCCAGTTCACATGCCACATCAAAAAACGGTTCAATTCCGAACTCATGCCAAGAAGTTTTTATTTTGGTTACTAAGTTTTGCTGGTGTTTTCAGGTATAAAATCAGTGAGAAATTGATGACAGTTGCCACTTTACTGCACTGAATACTATTTATATATGTCTATTATTATTTCATAGGGCACTTTGTTACCCAAAACTTGTCTTGCAGCTCCACCCACATAGCAGCCTACCTAGCCTGAATATAACATGAAGCACTCATAGCAGCACGGCAGCCTCTGCAATGTGCCACAGACAAAGTGGCAGCGTCGTTGTGTATAACAAGTCATAATGTGCTGTTAATGAACTCATGGACACAGCATCAGGATAATAGTGCGGCGAACAAAGGGCATCACCAAGTAATCACATTATGCCTTGAGCTCAGGGATAATAAAACACTTGAGGGAACATAATCCAATTTGCCCTGGCACAAGTCCAGCCTCTGTATAACTGTACCTCACAAACATAATCATGGGGGGGTGAACCCATGTCTGGAAACAGAGTTATTACTTTGATGACGTAATGGATGCCAGTACACTTCCGAGTCCAAATCACTGGCTGAAAGAAATGCGACTTCAGATATGCAAACATGTCATAGGTTATGCAGTCACAAAAATGAAGTTTCCCCACTAAACTATTCTATTCAATTCCTATTTGCTGTATCACGTAACTAAATTCAAACATACTGAAGAACTGCAACTTCAAATAGCAGGGTTCAACTGTTGGAGATTACGCTGGTCCTGTACGTGTGTGTTGGACAGCAGTGCGCCTGGTGAACTGAAGCTACGCCAAGCTCTACAGTGAAGTAAGTCATGAAATCAATCGTCATGATGGCAAAAACTAGGAAAATAAGGTGCAGGTTGAAAATAACCGGAATTATCCTTCAATGTTAACACGCGACTAGTTAGTTAGTACTAATGGACCTTATTTACACAGTGGCCATTTTGAACACTAAGGGTGGGAAACTTTACCCGGAAGATTGGCACATAGCCTATATAAAAGTAGGATTAGGCTACTTAAACACATAAATGAGCACAAAATACAGATAAACCTAACTGTTACTAAATTAGCTAGCAATTTTGAGAACAACCACCGCAACAACTTTTTAATTTAGCAGGGAAGGTAGTAGGTAGGTAGCTTACTAACTAGTCAGTAAACTACTAGCTAGCAACCTAGGCTAGACTCTAGCTAGTATAGCGATAATGGACTAAATATATTAAAATGTAAACATATCCCTCTGGATTCTTGAGTTCCATTCGTTTCAAATATGTTTTTTAGTGGAGAATGTGAAATGATAAATGTTTGTATGATCTATCTTGGTTCACAACAGTGGCACAGAGTCGCTCTTCCAGGTAGCATTCCCACCCCGAGTGTTCAAAATGGCTGCCATGTGAATAAGGTCAATGCTAGCTCCTATTAGATATGTTAGCTAGAGTAAATATCATATTGGCAAAAACTAGGAAAATAAGGCCCAGGTTGAAAATACCCAGAATTATCCTTTGATGTTAACACACAGCTACTAGCTAGTACAAACACTAGCTCCTGTTAGATATGTTAGCTAGAGTCTAAATCATATGATGTGTTCACAACAAGACAGTTAGCTAAACCAGATACTGTGGTTAGCTAGCTAACAATCTCACATTATCAAAACACAAAATCAATCAGATGTATCAGCGATGAAATGATCAGCTCCCAGTCAAAAACAGCACAGAAATGAACTATCTATCGAACTCTGTCCAAGCTGTACATTTAGAAATGTAACCAGCCACTGTTACTAAGAGCTGTGGACCTCCAATATGGCCGCCAGAGGGTGTGTTACATCGCCTGAAAGCCCTATATTCTATTCTATTCTGTTCTATTCTATTCTATTCTATTCTGTTTCGTTCTGTTCTGTTCTGCTTTGTTCCGTCACATAAATCAAACATACTGAAGAACTACATACTTATAACACTTCTTATCTTATACAGTGACACATCAGAGAATAGAGAACAGAGAGCGCACTGGTGTGAAAGAAAAGCCGTCCTGACATCCATTTACTTTATAAAAGCAACAAATGATGGCTGAATAATTCAACTGACACTTCCTCATTAAATATAAGCCGGCAACTTTGGGGACAGCGTGGAGGATGAGCGCAAAATAGGGACAGATGGAACCCTGGGATATAGTGTTGACTAATGGATCAAAGTCTGCGATGTGCGTGCGTGTGTGTGTATGTGTGTGCGTGTGTGTGTGTGTGTGTGTGTGTATGTGTGTGTGTGTGAAGGGATGCTCTTTCACGCAGACACGAATGAAAACAAACGCAGCGACACCAAGAACAAGACAGAGAGAAATGAGGGGAAGATCCAACGTGATGCGAAAACATCACAACAACAATGTTGTACTGGAAGACTGTATTTCTCTATTATATATTCTCCTGTTCCCCACTGAGACTCTCTGTTGATCTTCTTCTCTGTCTCCTCCTCTCCGTAATGCGGATGGAAAGCAAGGCCAGGAGAGAATAAGAGGACTATTTACCTCTAATTGCTTGCCTCCTTCAAAACATCACACTTTCTCCCTTCATCCATAATTGCTATTCAGCAGACTGTAACTGCTGAACTTACTTGCCTCTTAAATGCAACAAGCAGTGTTTTATATATCAAAGCAATATCACGGTCATTATCATCAGATGAAAATATATCCTGCGTGTGTTCCCATGGAAATGTGTGTGTGTGTGTGTGTGTGTGTGTGTGTATGTACCGTCTGCTAATTAACAGCAGTAATTAAGAGGGAGGTGAGTAAACGATGGAGTCGAGGGAACATCTGTTCCAGCAGGAGAAGTGGGTCACGGTGGGGAGAGAACAGAGAGACACTGAGGCGTCCCATAGCACGTCAGCCAAGGCCACTGATGATGAAAATCCTGTTTTTTGTTTTTTTTTCTGTGACATAAATATCTCTGCTCAGTTACTGTCTGAACTGCCTTAATGAGAGGAGGCCTGTAGGAGGTAGGGAGTAGATTTTAACACGAGTGGGTTTTGACTGTGCAGGAAAACAAAAAAAAAACGTACACCCTTCCAGTTAATTTCCATTGTAAATTGATCAAGATGGTATGGAAGCCCATTCCCTCCACTCAATTAAATTAAAAAACGACTCAATTGTGAGGATTTTTCTCAGAATTCTGACTTTATATCTCAGATTTCTGACTTTATATCTCGGAATTCCGACTTTATATCTCAGATTTCTGACTTCATATCTCGGAATTCCGACTTTATATCTCAGATTTCTGACTTTTTTTTTCTCACAATTCTGACTTTTTACTCCTCAGAATTCTGACTTTGTATCTCAGAATTCTGACTTTTTTTTCGTGATTCTGAGTTTATATATTGGAATTCTGACTTTTTTTTTCTCTAGCCAAAAAAATAAATAAATCTGAATTCTGAGATATAAAGTCAGAATTCTGAGATAAAAAGTCAGATGTGAGATATAAAGTCAGAATTGTGAGAAATAAAGTCAGAATTGTGAGAAAAAAAAGTCAGAACTGTGAGAAAAGAAAAGTCAGAATTGCAGCTCCACTTTGTGATTTAGGCTGATATGATGGCTGGACTTTTACATACATATCTTGCCTTTTGTAGCTTTCATTTGATATATAAAATTTACATTTTGTCCAAAATGTCCAAACCTTCTGACCCAACCAGAATAAACGGGAGGAAAAACTCACCACACCACAAAAACATTATAAAAAGAAGTTGTATACTTTACCTTAACTTATGTAAAAAACAGAAGTAACATTGCACACAATACATTGAAAGGATACATGAGGTACTCAATCTCAAGCACCTGCGCGAGGCAGAAAGCCATTGTGAATCACATCTGTGATAAAAGTACTATTTTTGATATAAATTGCACTTCATCTACAAACTCTCAGCCAGAGTAAGATAAAGATAGTGTTAAAATGATGTATAATATTATATATATTATAGATTACGCTCTCTTGTCGGGTGTCCATATTGACAAGCTTCAGAGGCTTTGTTGTCTTGGATTTTCACGATTGTGCGTGGAACAAACGCTGCAGCAGCCGACCCTCTCGCCAATGGAGTCGACATAAGGCTGCGAACGCGGTCTTCTCTCGCGCATAAAAGAGAAGCGGCAGACAATATCCTGTATGCATTCACGCCCCCGTCCTTGAACCGCCCTCCAGTCTTTCGCACAAAAGCTGCTATCACACAAGAGCCAAGGCTAACAACACAAAAGAGAGAGGCCCGAGATTAGGCCGGCTGTTTGAAAAGAAATTGAACATTGTGTCACACCGAGCAGACAGAGTGTCTTTTTTTTTTTTTTCTGTTTTATTCCTTTTTTCCATTAGGACACCTTGGTAATCATTGTTTCGTGGCCGGTGTGAATGCAGATGGGTAGAAGGTCATCTGAATGGGAGAGTAGGTACTGTATGTTGAAGCTGAAGAGTGGAGAGCTTGTAAAGTCCGCCTTCAGAAAGGCAAGACTATATAGACGAGACAGATGTTTGGTTGGACAAATACTGTAGATCATGCTGAAATCGTCCCGTATAGGCAACAAAGTTAAATGAGCTGTAACGTTTTCGTACAAATACATTTTTCATATACATAAATTGGCTGTTTATGGCTCTTGCTGATTGATATAACACAACAGTGATTCAACCTACAGCCAGTTCATGAAAGCTTTTCCATTTGCTGTTCGAAGCACCCGCTGTCTGGTAGCTCTTTCCTGGGTAAAACCCTCTGGCGCACAGGCACGTGACGTGTTTTACATTTCTGCTTCATTTGGAATAAACAGAAGAAGGGTCCTTAGCACTTAGAACTGGGTAGTTAGCATGAGCAGCGATAGCCACCACGGCTGAACAGACAAAGAAAAGAGAAACTCAAACTGCAGCAACAGAAAATCCAAGGAAAAAGACGTCACAGTACTGGACACACTGTTTGATTGACAGGTGATCTCTGGGAAGAGCAGTGCAGAAACACCACAGCAATGAATGCTTAGCAACAAAGCAAAGCACCAAATGTAAAAAATAAAATGAGGGTTTTGAAGATTACTACTTTAAAGAAATACAGGGCAAAGGCAGGAGCCTAGCGGTTAGAGATGCAGGCTTGTAAGTGGAAGGTTGCAGGTTCGAATCCCTGGACCGGTCGGGAAAATGTGGGTGAGGAAAGTGATTAACACTCTTTCCACCCTCAATAACTACTGTCATGGTGCCATTGAGCAAGGCACTGAACCACTAACTACTCCTGTGGAGCTGCTCATTGGCCAACAGTCGACTTCCTTGTGGTAAATAAAGCTTAAAGCAATATTCCACTTAGCTTTAACATGGGGGTTATTCGGCACTTGACCACCATGAAAACCAGAATATAAACTAATCACCAAGATCAGATGCAGCTGGATGAGTTTGTAACATTCAGATTTTTACTTCCCATTCATTTGAATGAGGCCACGAAAATAGACTGAAAACCGACATTTAACACTTTTGTGAACAGATTCAACAACAGATCCTGCTGCTGTGATTTTCAATTGACTGTGGATCCAATGTTTTAGAACAGAATTTTGCCAAATATACTTTTTATTGATAGAAGAAAACATAGCGGAGTGATACGATTTAAGAGAGATAGTTCTTGTTTGGGAGACCGGATCTACTTTTATTTTTAAATACTAATTTTAGTGTAAACCAAGAATAGAAATGTAAAATGAGGACAGACCCAGGACTGCTTTATTGTCTTAAAAGTCGGATCTATTATTGGATCTGTTCACCAACGTGTTAAATGTCAGTTTTCAGTCTATTTTCGTGGCCTCATTCAAATGAATGGGAAGTAAAAATCTGAATGTTACAAACTCGTCCAGCTGCATCTGATCTTGGTGAGTAGTTTATATTCTGGTTTTCATGACGATCAATAACCCCCATGTTAAAACTAAGTGGAATATTGCTTTAACGTAAAATAATTTTTTTTTTTTAAAAACATGTTAAACTTGATGGGGTTATATATTCTGCATATTTATATAACTGCATCTCACATACGATACTCTCCCTGTGACTAGCAGGATAACACACTCGTCCTCCAAAGCAACTGAACATCCACACACTTTATGGATCTGCACTTATCTTGTTTTAACATTCACCTCGCCTATTGCTGTTTCATTATCACCGCAATCCCTACACGCCTGTCGGAAAATTGGTTTTATGCAACACGCCTGAATGAGGGGGAGAAATTACTGCGCGGGGGGAAAAAACAGAGAGACAGGAATGATGAGCAAGTAAGGTTAAGGTGTAAATGAAAAATATATTTAGGCGCGCTGCAGGATACTGTATGTATGAACAAAAACAGAATGGGAATTCAGATGCTGGGACCTGTTTGTCATTGAATATGAATGGCCCTGTGTGAGAAATGGTGCTGAACAGAATAAATTGCATAGAGGGAAATAAAATCTATCTTGTTTTTTTTTTTGTTTTTTTTTTCTTTTTCTCAGGGAACTGTGCGCGGAAATTTCATTCCGGTATATCAGTATGAAACAGAAGTGAGAAACATTGTGATAGTGCGATAACACCAGAGACGCCTGTTCAAGGATTTCTACCGTCTGGGGAACGCTGAGATTATATAAAGCGCAAATAATATTCAAAGTAAGCCAAGCACTGATAATTGTCTTTCCAAATGACTATTTCTTGTCTCCGGTGGATTCGGCGTCATCTGAGACGGAGTTGGGGAACAGGAGAGAGAGGCACCTTACATTACGAGTGCGGAAGGAGAGAAAGTAGAGAAGACTCACGAACCCAAAGCTCATAATTATGTTACAAAATACATCAGTGAGAGTGGAGGATGTGAGTAGTACGGCTTGTAAGTTTCCTCATATTTAAGCGAGTGCTCCAACTTCTACCGATCCACTCTTGATCTTGATCAAATTCAGCAGTGGGGAAAAAGCGCAGAAATATTTGAAGAAACTCACAGCGCTTTCCTCATTGTACTCACTATTTACAGGAGGTCAGCGCGACTGCCATATCTACCTCTCTCTGCATCAATGGGGGTGTTAACACAAGATCAGTTTAATCGATTGAACAACTCCGAGTAGAAAGGAGCCTGAGGGCAGCTTTATTAACACTGTGCCATCGATTCAGTCAGAATTTCTGACAGCGACGCACTTTGTAGCATCCACTTTGCCTCCTCTGTTTCTCTCTCTCTCTCTCGTTCCGTTTAGTATTCCATTTCTTCCTCGCATTATTGCGGGCCTATTGCTCATTCTGTCACCAGTAATGCTAGAGAGGAAAATTCTAGTTTTCTAATTTGAGTCTATATGTATGCAGCGCGCTCATCGACTCTCTCTCTCTCTCTCTCTCTCTCTCTCTCTCTCTCTCTCTCTCTCTCTCTCTCTCTCTCTCTCTCTCTCTCTCTCTCTCTCTCTCTCTCTCTCTCTCTCTCTCTCTCTCTCTCTCTCTCTCTCTCTCTCTCTCTCTCTCTCTCTCTCTCTCTCTCTCTCTCTCTCCCTAAAGCGAGCCGGTACAAAGGCTGGAGTTTCCAAAAAGTCAAGTGAAAAGTCAAGGGCAATAAGAAGGAGAATGTGTACAAAGGTGTATGTACCTGCACTGTGCTCTGTTTGCGTGTACGTGTGTATAAATATGTGTGTGTGTGTGTGAGTGTGTGTGTGTGTGTGTGAGTGTGTCTTCGAGAGGTGAATCAAAGCCTGATGTGCAGGGCTGCACGGAGCTGATAGCTGACCCATCAAGCGTGGCTCACCTGAAGCAGAAAAAAAAAAAAAAAAGAAAAAAAAAGAAAAAAAAACCCCATCCACATCTGAAAAAACCCCACCGGAGAGGATTTCCAAAGTGCAGCGCTGCACTGTGCACATCTAAAAGGCCTGCCTCAGCCACAAACACACACCTCAAATCCTCCGCCGACAATGGCCGGCTACAAAAGGCGGAGCTGAGAGCAAAGAGGCTGGGGAGAGAGAGTGAGAGAGAGAGGAGTAACAGACTTCTGTCCTCCACTCTCCACTCTCCTGCCTTTCACGCTACGTAGCTGTATCCTTGCTCTCAGCAATAACAATAGACTTGTCTGTTGTCCTGAGCAGAGGCCAGAGTACCCAGGCCTATCTGGAAAGATCAGACACACAGACAGAGGGGCTGTCAGGTTATGGCCACACACTGCAAATAGTACCATTCAGCACCAATCATCACCATTAGGGTTATGTGTTGTTTTGTCATTACATGGGGCCCGGTATTGTCCTTTGATTTAAAATCAGATCAGTGTCGTCCACCTCTGATATGATTTATATCAGTGATTCTCAACCTTTTTCATATCAAGGACCCTAATTCAGTTCACATTAGAGTCACAGACCCCCATTTGATGAGACTTTGTCTCTCGGACCCAAATCTGACAATATTTTTATTGTTAGATATGATTTTGTCCAGAATTCCATGACTATCTGTATTGTAGGTAGAGAGATAACAGTGAAACTATGATCAAAACAGTCATCCTTCTGCATTCTCTAATTGTGTTCACTTCTTGTCAATGGTGAAGTTTAACAATTCATCAGTTTGCTAGGGGACCTCCTGGAACCCCCTCAAGGACCCCTGGTGGTCCCCGGATCCCACGTTGAGAACCACTGATTTATATGATGCAGTTTGATTGGTTACACTGGCAGTTTCAGACCGAAAATATCATCAATATTGGCCTACAAAACCTTAATATTGGCCTAAAAACAGTATTGACTATCACCATCACCACAAATGCTACTAGATAGGGGAGAGTGGGGTAAGTTGAGCCAGTGGGTAAGTTGAGCCACCCCCTGTATCCTAGCAATGGTAAGCATGGTTAAGTGTCATGTGACCAGGCATTTAGGAAGAGACCATGTAAAAATAATGTTAATGTGTTAACAAATCATTTGGCAACAATTCTTGTCTAATCCAGAGTTCTGATCACAGCGCTTCCCATACACAGTCTAGTCTACCTCCACTGAGAGCAAGAGGCTGTTGGTTGGTCCAGTTAGGTGCTCTCCCTCTCTCTCAAAGTCCAGCTTTGCATGCAAATAAACTTGATGACATCATGCATATGCAAAATACTGCACAACGTTCTAGCAACAACTAGAAGTTGCTGACAACTTCTAGCAACTTTTTGAGCAGCCAACACTGACCCAAGACAGCCAACAGAACTTGAGATGAAGTTTCTACTAGCTCAAACGCTTCCACAAGTTATTGTAGAGAAATGTGAAATGGAAAAATGAATCTCCCAATGCAGCTGCAGTGAAAACTTGCATCTCCATAAGGAAAAGAAATATATTAACATAGATTTCCACATGACTCCATGACTCAAGATTGAAATAATTTACTGTAACAAAAGAGAGGTGTACATTTCTGTTAATTTGATTGAAAATAAGTTTACATTAGTTGCATTCTTGTCTTTTGTAGGGCCCTCTGGCTCCCAAGTCAGTCGCCTACCTTTTTTTAACATTTTAATATTTACATATATTGTAGTGGTGATAGGTATTAATGGTGTCTGATATCAATATAATTTAGAGTTAGCTTCAATGAGAATTAAGAACGGGGCACCAGATAACAGACAGCATCAACAGGTCTCATCTGAAGGAGTGAACTCTCGGCATGTTTGAATTTAAACCCACACACTGAACACAGGAGGTGACTTTATGCAAGATAATATGTTTATTACTAAACTAAAGCACA
The DNA here is from genome assembly GCF_046629955.1 of Centroberyx affinis. Classification (NCBI taxonomy): domain Eukaryota; kingdom Metazoa; phylum Chordata; class Actinopteri; order Beryciformes; family Berycidae; genus Centroberyx; species Centroberyx affinis. The sequence goes on from NW_027279695.1 coordinate 154,834, forward strand.
CTCAATAATCAGGTAAATACAAGTGAATATAGTACAGTATATACAAGTGGTATACCTATGAATTGTGATGAATCAATGGCAATAGGAATAAATGATCATGTGAATATACAATACTGATAGTTAAACCAATATTTTAGCAGACACAATCATGGAAGATGAGCAGTGGAAGACATGAGTCGGCAAGATAGGAATGAAGGGGCGACAGTATAACTACCTGGAAAACTGACTCAAATGAATCTTTGAATAACTGAATGGTTAGGCTACTATAACTATAGGGAGCCGTAATAAAGTGTGTGATATGTGTGTAAAGTGTGAATGTAATGGAATAGCTATGTGTGATGTATGATATGATGCCCAGCGGACAATGATCAGTACATACGACACCAGCGGAGGTCCGGAGGGAGATGAAGCACGCTGAGGCCAGGAGGCTGTGAGGAGTCTTGGCTCGACGAGGTGCTGGAGGATGAAGATCCGACGTCTGTTCAGTTGATCTCAGCAGGCCGCAACAGGGTGAAGCACGCAGGCTGGAGCACGCAGGCTGCTGGACAGGGCTGTGGGTCTCTCAAGGCTAACGCCGACCCACTCTGGAGGTTCTGATGATTCTTCAGAGTTAAACTCAGCAGGATAGCTGATAGTGAGGTTGTAGCAGGCAGAACACAAAGACACACGTGCTGGTGTGTGTGTGTATTTGTCAGGCAGATAGGCAGGCAGCAAGGCAATCTTCACTGTTTCGAATGAAACAGGCTTCTACTTGGCTTGATGATGATGATGCAGTTGAGTCTGTCTTTGGAGACAAACTTTGGAACAAAGTTGTTGTCAGACTCCGTTAGCACACGTGTCGCGACCACGTAAAGTGCATGAAATCCGCATTGGAAATGTGTGTGTTTGGTTTTGTTGTGATCAGTTGAGGGGTGTGTGCGTGGGCTGGCATGTCTAGTTTTACGGCTCATTACATATGCATGAAACCCTAATTTTGGTTCCCAGATCTATCCAATATAATTGACCGTCGTAACATTAACATTATTAAACTCAGCACAAATTCCTGAACACTTTAATATCAAACATGGCTATCGAAGCCCTATGTAAAGATAACGAAATTGAATAACGTAAATAACTATTATATAAAACATCACAGTTACACATAAAATTAGTCATATACATTAGAGTCCACCACAATGTGATGCCCAAAGTTTCATGAGTCTGTATCAAAGATTTCTCTTGATTTTGGCAACATTCCAATGGGTGTCATCTCAGACTCTCTGTCTCTGGGGATTACCAAAGACAGGGCTGAGTGTTGGTGTTTTATGGTTATTTACCAGGTCTGGTCCTTGATATCAGCTCTTAGGGTGAAAATGGAGTGGTTTACCAAGAGGTCAGTGGCCTCCTTTACGATCCAACCACTTTCCATCCACATTCCTGATCCGTTATCAGGGAAGAGGCTCACACACAGGATGCAAGGCCCTTCCAGATGTGTGATGACAATGACGGTGTGGGTGCAGTTACTACATTCCCCCACTTGTCCGGTAATGGTGCGTCTCCTGGAAAGAACTGGAGCATCATTGCAGGACACAAGCAAGCATCACTGGCACACAGTATGATCATTGTCAGACACATGGGCAGTGAGGTGTGTATATGTAACAGTGGAATTAACAGAAGTGTGTTTGTCTGAAGTGGCTTCAGTGTGATAGGGCGCTCTAAGGGTCTCTCCTATAATAATCACTAATAAACTTGACAAACAACATGCACGCTAAGTCTAAGTGTAACTAATTGTTACATTCATATCCTAACCATAACTTGTGGTAGCTAAATGAGCATATATATCATTGCTAAATTAAGGTCATCATTGAAGGCGTACTTTATGAATCTTTGACAAGCTGGGGCAGTGCTGGAGTGGACGGCACGCAGGCTCAGGAGCTTTCCAGAGCCAGTGCCAAGGCCATCAAAATTATCACTGTTATAGGCTTGTTTCGGCAGAGGATACAGGCTAGGACATTGGATCCACATAGTGTGGTTGGGTAGCGTAATTCTGTTAGCCGTGTCATGTCTTCCATGCGTGAGAGTGGCAATCGACGCAAGGGAAGTAATTAGCAAACATTTCCCAACCATTTCTTTGGTGTCTGTGACAGAGCGGGAGGTAACCTCGGCTCTGCAATGCGAGCTGTTGCTCGATGGGTGACTGCCACACGATTGGTCGGTGTCATTCCTCACAAAGGTTCTGCTTGGACACAAAAATTGATTGTCTTTCATTAATGTGCACATTATTAGGTTAGGTATTACGTACAATTTGCAATTACTGTCATGGTTTGCCATAACAGAAGAAGTGTTTACTTTCATCTGGATGTCACTTTTCCACATGCCAACATTCATCATATCCTTCAACCTGTAGATATTCTTATGGTCTACACTTGGGAGGCTGAGCAGGAATGCCACTTCTTGAGCCTCTGTGCTCATGTATGGATGAGGAGCATTACCTAAGTTAGAGACTATGTGCATTTGCAAGGGAATGAGATTACCAGCTATGGTTCTTGAAAGGATGTCATTCACCAGGCTAAAAGTAATCAAATATGGAAGAATGCGGCTCATGGTCAGGCTGTCGTTGGAGGAACTGACTTCTCTGAGCATGTTTGTCATTAGCATGTTAACCTTTTGAGTATGGGCCAAATCATACTGCATCACTTCTATTAAGTGACTTACAGTGTGAAAAGTTTAGCTGAAAACAGTGCTGTGAGTGTTGAGAACTACAACAGTGCCTTGGAATTTTCTACCAATTGTTTGGGTTGTGCAAGTTGATCGGTTGTCTGTTGATGGATTTCGGGCAGTTCTACCTGTAAATCATGAACCTGTTGTTTAACAGTGGACAATCTGACTGCGTTCACTGTGGAGGTCCCAGTGGAAAACAGGGAGTCACCAGCGGAGGCAGTTACAACTACACCCAGAAAATGTTTGGAGCGCTGTGAGCCATGCAGCTTAGCTTGTGTGAACTTGAACTTCTCAAACTGGTGTAACCTGTGAGTTATGTCAATCTCAGCATCACTAAACTGATCTTTGGTCCGGCTCTGATCAGCAACATAAGCGCTGAATAGGAACACGAGCACCCAGAAAATCTTCATCGTGAGGATGACACAGAGGGCATGCACGATGGTTAGAAGAGGCACAGTAGTTAAACAGCACAGCACACAACAAGGCTTTGATCAATTGGAATTAGTGCAGTTGAAGATAGTAGACTGTAGATCACAGCAGTTACTATTGAGGGCTGCAATTAGACTATGCTGTGGCGTCTATCGCCACCAATGAAGCAGGTGTGCTCTGGCACACAGAGTACCAATTTACTCTCAGTTATATCTGACAGGGAAGAATATTCTTACTAAAATGATCACGAGTGAACTGGACAGTTAAATGTATCACGCACTAATAGTCACAACTATTTAATGCAACAATGAATTAAAGAGTTAGAAGAGGGAATGAGCACACAGGGTGCTTTAAAAGAAATCCTATGTGTTGTTTATTTGACAACAGGAGAATCCCCTACGCGTCCCATGGGGTTTTTGAACAGTTCATTCTGGTTTCTTTGAACCACTTCAAAGGTGAGGTCCTTCTGACCCCTACTGATCTTGCTTTGGTTGGTCACTGGGAAGAGTTTGTCTGTGATCTTCTGTGGGTCTGACCAATGGGGCAGGAATGTCTTGGAGACCCCCACTGGTTGCCTGAAGGTGTCGCAGACCTTGTCCCCCACTTGGCGTTCAAGACTGATGGAAGACTTTTCTGTCCCGAGACTCAATGTCACATGTTCAACATGAGCGCTTTGCAAGTCAAAGCCATTCACCACAAGGGGGCATTGTCCTTCAGACTGTGAAGGGCCCAAAGAGCACAAGAGTGTGTCTTGGTTGTGGAAGAACTCAGCAGGTGGCCATGGCTCTCGAGCCTGGCTGGTTTCATCTGGAGCTGAGTCAAGAAGGGCATCGTCAAGGATGTTTTTCTGAGCTGGAATATCCATGCACAGAGCATCGTACTGGTCTTCGTGGAACCACTTGTTGGGAATGGGCAGTGGCTCTCTGACCTGAGCGTAGATTTTCAAGCGTTTGAGGTCGATCAAGGCTTCAAACCGATCAAGGAGGTCCATACCAAGGATCAGAGGAAAAGTGTCCATCTCTGACACGTAGACGGGATGCATGAGGACCATGGGTCCAATTTTCAGCTCAACAAGCATCACTCGATCGATGTGGGTTTGGTTTTCCGTGAAACCTCTGATACTGAAATCACAATGGTCTATGTCGGGGTATCTGCCATTTGAAAACGAGGCTGTTTGCAGCTGGTCATACACGGAACTTGACATGACTGTCAAGTCAGCTCCTGTGTCCACAAGGGCATCACAGAATAGGGAGTTTTCAAGCTTGGTTGAAAGAAAGGGCTTTCGCTTTCTACCCTTTCTGGTGAGGTTGCACAAGAACCGGCGGAAAGGCGGTCTTCTCTTCAGTGTTGCAACTTCAGCTTTGGCAGGCATTGGCACATTGTCTGGCCTCAAATACAAATCATCACATGTTTCTCCAGGATCCAGGGTTTGGCTGTTGCCAATGTTAGGAATCACTGTCTGAGTTACACATGTGTTCTGTTTGGTTTCAGTTGTCGTAGGCAAGCCGGTCTTGGAGCGTTTATGCTCATTCTTTGGTGGATCATAGTCCACCGCCGTTAGTCATAACTGCTTACCTTTCTTTCCTCTGAGCATTTTCTCAAAAGCTCTGCAGGTGAATTCTTTACACATGGATCTCAATTCATCAGCTGACATGTTGAATGACTTGCCATGATCTTGGCTTTCTCTATGCGGTGCATCATTTTGGGATCGGTAACGATGGTGGCGGTGGAATGACCTTTGGTGCCATCTATCATTCTGGGATCCATAGCAATGATGGTGATCATCTGGTCTCTTATAATTCCTATGGTTACCGTAGTCTCGCATTGACGGGCAGTTACGTACGGGCTGGCGTTCGTGTTGGCCAGTTGGATGGTTTCCAGCTCTAGACTTGCCTGACTGGAAGTCAGTTTGCTTGGAGCGAAACCTAGAATCTTTATTGTATGATGAGCGCGATGACTTAATGGCCATGGGCGGAGTGTGCGAGGTTGGCACATCTTCAAGTTGTAGGCCTGCGGCCTTTGAGTTGTCATTGTTAACAACATGGTGCTCAGCAGATTTACTCTGAGGCACTTTCAATTTATTGAACGCCCTAGTGGCAAGTTTGCGCAATTGGAGACTAGTCATTATGCTTTCGTCTGCAGCGACGCCTAGGTGGAGGCTGGTCGCTGGATGCAGATTGCGAATGAAGAGTTGCTTAAATGACTTTTCTTCTTCCATTCCTGGTTCATTCATATTACCGAAGAATGCCTTTCGCAAGCGGTGGTAATAGGCATGAGGTGATTCATTCTTGGACTGTTTAACAGTCATGGCGGTTATTAAGTCAGGTTCATTGTCACTGACATTTGAAAATTCCCGCGTCAGGGCCTGAGCCAACAAGTCGTAGTTAGCTTGGACTTCAGGGGCTTGACGTTCAATGAAGCTGTTGACCTCTCGACTGGAGGTGACTTTCAAGAGGTACACCTTGTCATCCAATTGTGCTTCTGAATGTCTCCGAAGGTAGTACTCCAACTGTCTGAGGTACGTCGCTGTGTCGTTTGAGCCACCCAGGACAGGGTTAAATTTCAAGATATTCCTAGCAATTTTGTCTAGGTCTCTTGTATACATGCCCAGTGGGGCTGGAGGCTGATGACATTGATATGCATCTTCAAGATCTGCTCGGGGAGTTTGAGGAGGAGAGAAGGCTCCTTCCACCACTGGGATGGAAGTGACTCGGTCCGCCGTCGTTTCAACTGTACTCAAGCCATGGGGAGGCGCTCCGTTCTCATGACCTTCATTCATCAAGATGGTAGCAGGGAGGGTATCTTTCAAGATCTCCTGCCGCTTCGTCTTCTCAGATAAGATGAACTCATTCTCCTTTTTAGTGACGGCAAGCTCCAGTTGAGCTGCATCATGCTTCTTCAGGAGGTCTTCATACTTACCTTTTGTGGTGGCACACTCCAGTTGAGTTGCCTCATGCTCCTTTAGGAGGTCTTCATACTTACCTTGTGCTTCTTGCAAGGCTTCCTTTTGTTGTTGAAGCTCATTCATGTATTTATTGCATGAATCTTTCTCCGCAGTATATTTGCACTCCACATCTCTCAGTTCTGTCTCGGTTTCCCAGGTTCGCTGGTGAAACTGGTCAAGATATCGAGTGAGTTGAGTGACCTGGTCTTTGAGCGTTGCGATTTCGTCGCTATGGTGGGTCAGCTCTGCTATTTGTTTGTCTTTCATCTCAACCTGGGCTAAGAGGTCAGTCATGGCCATGGTGGCCTTCATTAGAGCTTTATTCTGCTTCTCTAATAGTTCTGACTTCAGGTCAGTATCATCTTTACTTTTCTCCATGTTCGTATGGTTGAGTGTGTCAGGTGGAACACTCACAAGTTGTTCCATGATAGGAAATTTTGGTGCCATTGTGTACTTCACTTATTGGTTGATTCAACTCTATACTAAGTGGGTCACAATTGCTCAGATTGCTTATCACAACACTAATTAGAAATAATAGTGAATGTGTGCACACACCGACAGGCAACAAGCATGCAGTTAAACAGATGGCTAAGGAATGCAGCAAGCCAAACTGTTAGAATAGTGTGCTATAGTTGCAAGGCTGCAATGAAAGGTTGAGGTGGGAGGTCGTCGATCCCAACTTAAGGTAGATTTCAAAATTAAATTGGATGTTCCAATTGAATGAATGCAATTAGTGGAAGAGGGCATTCATATTACAGCTATCTGTGCTAAAGGCTAAGGATGTTAGTGAGCACAATTTATTCAAGCAAACACTGGCTAATATAATACCACTGCTAAGGCAAGCAGGCCTTGGGCTATACTAATGAGTGGGTTAGCAAGTCAGTCTGTTCAAGCACATGCAGCTAGCATTAGGCTAGTTATCTTAGGCTAGGCTAATTAGGATGCTAGAGACACTATTGCTCAGTGAACTAGCGCTATGCTAAAGGCTAGTAGCTTAGCTTATGTGAGCATGCATAAAGGCTAGGAGGGTGCTAGAAATCCCTATTTGTTTAGGAGAGCACGGCCTATGCTATGCTAAGGCTATTAGCTTACTGAGATGAGCATATGCTAGGCTAGGCTGTTAGGCTAGGCTAGGCTCGGAGGGTCCTAGCACATCTGTGGTAAAGGCTAAAGCAATTAGCTTAGCCACAATGCTTGGTTGCAGGCCTGGTTAGTAGGCCTCTCTGATCCAAGACACTCACACAATAGTATGCTAATGGTACCTAATCGTCTGATTAGTCACTTTAGGTGAAGTGCACTGCACTCACAATTTTGCCACAGAGGTGGGCTTACAATGAACTACAACCGGCAGTTACGCTGTTCTCCACTGTGGGAGGTTGGCGCTGTAACGTGAGCGGTCTACTGCGACGTCACCACGGTGATGCACCAGAGGTGAAATTTATGCAGATTGGGGGCACGGAGGCCGGCAAGAGAAGCGCTACACACAATAAATTTACTTATGGCCCTGTGGCTCACAGTGGTGATTGTGCGGTGACACTCGACCCGATTTTGGCTTAGTCTATTTGAGCATTAAGCAAGAGGGTCTCACTGAATAGCTTACAACACAGCTTGAGAAGTTAGCTTGGCTACGAGCGCAGCTATAATGGCTATCTGTTGAGCTACTCTAGGGGTAAACACAGGTCTCCAGCTATGAGTGTACAGCAACAAGTTGCAAACTCATTCAATTACTCATTACAAGCGGAGATTTACCCAAATTACGTTCCATATCTGCGGCCCAGCAGAGACGATAAAAGTGGGCTAGACTTTTATCACCAAGGAACTTTACACCATGCGATCGCTTGGCTAAATCTATAGGCACGTCCGTATAGATCAGCACTTCAAAACAACAGTCTAGACAGAATAAGCCTAGTGACTAATGAGCTACACTCATAGCACTATTATCGGCTAGGATGCGGTACACGCATAATCAGGCGTTAATGCCTCAATCAACAGTATAATGGTGGATGCCACACAATACTGCAACATTAATATCACTGCACTAATAGTGCACAACTTGAGCTGCTATTTTAACTAAGGCAATAGCCGCAGTCTTAAGCACTTTTCTTATGACAGGACAATCATCATCAATCAGTACTCCCAGTACAACAAGCACATGAGCCACACCTATACCTTCTGCTATAAAATATGAACACTGAATATTGAGTTGATTGTGTGGGTAATTCAAGCAAATCCGCCACGGGCTGTGCCAGAAATGTATGGGCAATTCAAACAACTCCGCCTCACACGGCGGCACCAGATATGTAGTGGTGATAGGTATTAATGGTGTCTGATATCAATATAATTTAGAGTTAGCTTCAATGAGAATTAAGAACGGGGCACCAGATAACAGACAGCATCAACAGGTCTCATCTGAAGGAGTGAATTCTCGGCATGTTTGAATTTAAACCCACACACTGAACACAGGAGGTGACTTTATGCAAGATAATATGTTTATTACTAAACTAAAGCACACTCAATAATCAGGTATATACAAGTGAATATGGTACAGTATATACAAGAGGTATACCTATGAATTGATGAATCAATGGCAATAGGAATAGATGATCATGTAAATATGCAATACTGATAATTAAACCAACATTTCAGCAGACACAATCATGGAAGATGAGCAGTGGAAGACATGAGTCGGCAAGATAGGAATGAAGGGCGACAGTATAACTATCTGGAAAACTCAAGTGAATCTTTGAATAACTGAATGGTCACTATAACTATAGGGAGCCGTAATAAGGTGTGTGATATGTGTGTGAAGTGGGAATGTAATGGAATAGCTATATGTGATGTATGATATGATGCCCAGCGGACAATGATCAGTACATACGACACCAGCGGAGGTCCGGAGGGAGATGAAGCACGCTGAGGCCGGGAGGCTGTGAGGAGTCTCGGCTCGACGAGGTGCTGGAGGATGAAGATCCGACGTCTGTTCAGTTGATCTCAGCAGGCCGCAGCAGAGTGAAGCACGCAGGCTGGAGCACGCAGGCTGCTGGACAGGGCTGTGGGTCTCTCAAGGCTAACGCCGACCCACTCTGGAAGTTCCGATGATTCTTCAGAGTTAAACTCAGCAGGATAGCTGATAGTGAGGTTGTAGCAGGCAGGACACACAGATACACGTGCTGGTGTGTGTGTGTATTTGTCAGGCAGATAGGCAGGCAGCAAGGCAATCTTCACTGTTTCGGATGAAACAGGCTTCTACTTGGCTTGATGATGATGATGCAGTTGAGTCCGTCTTTGGAGACAAACTTTGGAACAAAGTTGTTGTCAGACTCCGTTAGCACACGTGTCGCGACCACGTAAAGTGCATGAAATCCGCTTTGGAAATGTGAGTGTTTGGTTTTGTTGTGATCAGTTGAGGGGTGTGTGCGTGGGCTGGCATGTCTAGTTTTACGGCTCATTACATATGCATGAAACCCTAATTTTGGTTCCCAGATCTATCCAATATAATTGACCGTCGTAACATTAACATTATTAAACTCAGCACAAATTCCTGAACACTTTAATGTCAAACATGGCTATCGAAGCCCTATGTAAAGATAACGAAATTGAATAACGTAAATAACTATTATATAAAACATCACAGTTACACATAAAATTAGTCATATACATTAGAGTCCACCACAATGTGATACCCAAGGTTTCATGAGTCTGTATCAAAGATTTCTCTTGATTTTGGCAACATTCCAATGGTTGTCATCTCAGACTCTCTGTCTTTTTGGGGATTACCAAAGACAGGGCTGAGTGTTGGTGTTTTATGGTTATTTACCAGGTCTGGTCCTTGATACCAGCTCTGGAGAGTGACAATGGAGTGATTTACCAAGAGGTCAGTGGCCTCCTTTACGATCCAACCACTTTCCATCCACTTTCCTGATCCGTTATCAGGGAAGAGGCTCACACACAGGATGCAAGGCCCTTCCAGATGTGTGATGACAATGACGGTGTGGGTGCAGTTACTACACCACCCCCACTACATCTACCATGGACCCCCCTCCACCCACACCTTTTCCTCCCTCCTCTACTCCATTCAACTACATTCTGGAGGATAACGAGTAATTAGGCCCTTTACATTTACTGCTGAGACATGTTCTTAGCACTGTGGAAATAAGAAAAACATCTAATCTGCATTTATTGTTTTTAGAGTTGACCTCCAGGAGCTGCTTTCCCTTCTATGTAGTAAAGTCCTGAACGTCACCTCCCCTGCCAACCAGATAAATGTCATGAGGGACAGCATTCTGGAAGGTGCGCTTCGAGCTTTTGGACGGAGGAGATTTGACCCAGAGTCAAAATTAGACATTGTATTTCAGGATGCAGAAGGCACTGGTGAGGGGATGGCAGATGAGGGAGGGCCCACAAGGGAATTTATAAGGCTCCTTATGAGGGACATTCATAGCTCTGACATTTTCAAAGGCCCTGACTGGAATAACGTTTTGCCATGCAATTGTCAAGGTCAGTTTATAAAACAAACAGTAACTGTTTTTGATGAGCTAAATGACATTGACGTTGTATCTGTTTGAATATAACATCAAATAGAATCTCATGCTTTTGTTAATCTGTGTGTTCGCTCTTTATTCTGGAAAGTACAGGCTGGTGGGCTGCATGATTGCAGTGTGCCTTGCTCATGGAGGTGTAGAGCCTCAGTTTTTCTCAAGGAGGCTCTACATCCAGGTATGTGGCCTACCTGCTCCAGAACCTGACATCACTGAAATAGTGGACTACTCATTCGAGGATAAGCTCCTCAAAGTAAGTACTTTCGGAGTTTCACAGACAACCTTTACTTCATTTGACTTGAAATCTGAAGTAGCACTTTTTAGCACTGGTATGGCAAATTTTCACTAAAAAGTACTTTACTCACACGCTTAAACTTTTAGTAACTTAAAATAAATGTCGGCCTTGTTAAGTACACAAAGTATCTTTTGTGTTTAATTCCATTCAGATCCAATCTCCTGAGTCACCAGAAACGGCCATGGAGGCAAATCATGGAGGCTCCTGATGAGCTGTCCATGTTGGGGTCAGTCAGATACATCAGAAGCCTTGAGGACAGGGACACCCTTGTCCAGTCAGCCACCAAGTTCTACCTGGAGGGGAGGCTGCAGGAGGTTGTCAACCAGTGAGTTTAATAACATGCAGAGTCCATGAATGTGATATACATATGGCAGAAAATGTAATTTGTGTTATTTCCTGATCATTTGTATTTGCCAGATTTAAAGAAGGCTTGGGGTGCCTGGGACTGCGTGATAATTTTATAAAATAATTGTACTGCCTCAACAAATACAGATACAAGTGCAAATACTCTCTGCACATCCCTACCATTAGGTAAAGGCTGTTCATTCTTGCTTGTTGACTGGGGTAAGCCAGCTTGCCTGGTGTTACTGTAACATTCCTGAGGGTGGCAGCAGAGGACCATTTATAAATTCATTATTCCCTTGTAAAAAATAAAAAATAAAATAAAACTATGACCATTTAGAGCATGACATTAAATGACACATCTTTTCTATTGTAAGGAATCCATTCTAGTTTTGGTATAACTGTGTAGATATTTATGTTATAGAGTGTTATTGATATTGTACGGAGCCCCTAAAGTGATATTTTTTTTTGGGACTTTAGGGGCTCCATAATATTGTAAAAGGTACACAGTCATTTTAATTTATTTTATTTTATTTCATTTGTAAGTTTATTTTATTAAGATTATATCACTATACGATCACAATGTAAAGACTACAATGTTAAGTTTTTCAAGCCAACATAGTAACCTATAGCAGAGTAGGATTGTCATGCTGTGGTGGGAGCAAGCTGTGCCGATCCATCTATCCATCTTCCTGAACTGACTGGTTGTATGTGTCCCATTGTAGAATAAAAGACTTGAATGCACCATCCACCTTGACTCCTGTGCCATCTATGAGTCAGTAAGCAGAACGGGGGACAGAGTGGTCACATTACTGCTTAGACAATGTCATACAAGTAAATAAGCACTCTGGTATTATGCTGCTAAATATGTCACTTCCTGCCACAACAAAAGAGATAACCAGTAGGACATAGAAGTATAGACAGATAGACATTTATAAATATACTTGTACTTACCATATTCTACTTACCGCCACCATCTTCTTTTGTTTTTGTTTTTATGTTGTTATTAATAGACTAATGGCTGTGTTGTATCATCCCTACTATTAACATCTCTTTATTTTATTTTAACATCTCTTTATTTTATTTTATTATCAGTAGATTTTCTTTTGTTATCCATAGAATTGATATTGTGTATTATCCCCACTAACATCTCTTTATTTTATTATCAGTAGATTAACACTAACACAACATTAGCATTGTTTTTGTTTGTCTTGCATTGTTAAAGTCACATTGGAATTGTACCAATACTAACTTGATTACTTATATATAATTTTATTGTTTAATTTATTTATTTCATTATCTATTTTATTCTATTAACTAATTTTGTTATTCACATTATTTTTGTTAATTTCATTCCGTAACATTGTCTTTCATAATTGTAAAACCTTGTTGGGCTGTTATGGCATTGTAGAGTGCCCTAGTCCGTTTACTCATCTGGGAAGTCTCATTCAGTGTTCCATTCTTGTCGGACTGATAAGTGTCTCGACAAGAGATGTATGGAGACATCAAATTCCACATCTCCTAAGATGTGACATTTATTCTATCAGACTGCATCATTAATGGAAATATTCAACTTAACGTTAATAATTAGATTGTATTCACACTTGCCAACCTTGAGACCTCAAAAATAGGGAGGATTTCGAAACCAAAGTGGGGGGTCTGGGGGTCCTCCCCCATAAAAATTTGAGTTTCAGAGACTTTGTTTCCTGCATTCTGGTGTCTTTTAAAGAATGAAAATAACAAAATAATCAGTGAAGGTGAAGGGGATGTTCTGTTTGGCCACTAACATAGCCATCTTAGTCTCAGCATACTGCATCAGGTCTCCCTTTACCAAGCAGGCCTATGATGCTTTGCTGGCCCTGGGTTAGGGTTGGGGTTAGGGTTAGAGGAAATACATTCCAGATGAGTGAAAATTAGTCAAAGGCGTCGCCGTTCTTGCTGAAATGGACTGAGACTGGATAATCAGTCAAGCAGCCAAGAAATACCGATGTCACAGAATGTCATAATGCGTAGCTCAAAACGAAAAATGCTATTGCTGCGAAAATTATTCTGACCTCTTCCAAGAGCCTTACAGAGTCCAAGTATGTGGCTTATATACCAAACAAAAATCAGCTGCACTTGAAAATATACTTGGAAAAGCTACACACAAATGTGAGATTTATGTTATGCTTCAATGGAAGTATACATGTTTCCCTTCAAGAGAAAGTGCTTCAGATATGAGGACTATATACTGTGTATATACAGTATATAACTTTGAAATAATAAATAATATATAAAAGCAACTACCAGATGAGTGGCAATGAAATTGTGTACAGACATTCATGGTCCACCTTTGATCCACTGAATGTTCCTGTAACACCATCAACAGGTCAAAAGTTTTCACTTATCCTGTGAAATATCTTAACATCTACTTAATTTACATACATTCATGGTTCCTACTGACTTTGGTAATCCCCTGACTTTTCATGAGGTTGTGGTTTTGAGTGAAACGTCTCCACAACGACTGGATGGATTGCCATGAAATGTGGTTCAGACATTTATGTTCCCTTCAGGATGAATTGTAATAACTTTGGTGATCCTCTGACTTTTCATCTAGCGCCATCATCAGCTGTACTTTATTTGGTTCTTATTAGCAAATGTTAGCATGCTAACACACTAAACTAAGAACACTCATTTCACTAGCAAGGACCACACCATCAACAAGATGCGTTTAAATGATTTATTGAAGGAAGATTGATGAGCATGGTTTCTGGTAGCTGAATGCGTTGTGGGGAGGCTTCGTAGGGAATCCGCCGCGGCACCCGGGCCACGACGGACCCCCAAGGGGGAGGAAGGAGAGGGAGAACAGGAAGAAAGAATAGGGCGGGGGGGAGGGGCGCAGAATACGAGAGCGAAAGGGGAAGAGGGGTGGTATTTAAGGGATGCCGGAAGAGGCGCGGTTGAGGTGTGGTCCTGCTCCTGAAACTCGCTAGGTAAGCTTCAATTCACTAGCAAGGACCACACCATCAACAAGATGCGTTTAAATGATTTATTGAAGGAAGATTGATGAGCATGGTTTCTGGTAGCTGAATGCGTTGTGGGGAGGCTTCGTAGGGAATCCGCCGCGGCACCCGGGCCACGACGGACCCCCAAAAACCTCCAGTTACTTAAGGAGATAAGATTGAGCGGATATGAGATCTTTGAGATCTGAACGGATGTAGCGGTGATATGTTTGGGAGGACCAACGGCCCATGAGTTGAATGAAGTGTTCTGGGATGCCATTGTGGGAGGCTGAAGTGGTGGCTCCGATCCTGAAGGAGTGTCCGGAGTAGTGAACGGGAGAAATGGTGGACAAGGAGAGTACGTGGCGGAGGTGATGGTGGAACCAAAAACGAGTAGCCACTCGTCTGGATTCGGAGACGAAGAGAGGATCTGAAGATGTTATGCTCTGGGATTTCCGGAACGCCGAGTAGTCTGCGAGGGTCTGGAAGGGATTCAGTGGTGATTGGACTTTGAAGTAGAAGACAGGTGTAGGCTGAGCGGATTGATTGGTTTTGGTTAGCTTTAGGTGGAATACCATGGTGTCTTCTGAGAAATATGACAAGTCTGAAATGCAAGCGTGGTGGCGCGGGTCGAAGTGGACGGTTGAGGCGGTGAATTCAGAGCATCTGAAGAAAGCGAGTAGTAATATGGCTTCTAGGGTTCGAGCTACGTGGGGAGTGCCGTATCCGGAGCGGATGGTGTGGATGCAGGCTGACAGCAAGTCGGCAGTAAGAAGAAGGCAGTGAGGATTTTTTGCTGGCTCTTGACGTAGGAGTCCTTTGAGGAGCTAAGTTATCTGAGGATGGCTGGAGGCTAGGCTCGGACTGCCGGTTATGAGTTTGGAGAAGAAGCTGATGCCGCTAAGATAAACTTTGATGGTGTGTGTTTTGATGGCCATCACGGAATGGGAATAGGTAATGAAACTAGTCAGGGTGACGAGATCGAACGATGGGAAGGTTATGTTATGCTGGACGTGAAAGTGACGGAAACTTTCCAAGCTGTCCAGTAGGATGATAGGGTTGTGGGTGATAGGCTGTTGATGATGGAGTTCTGGGATTCGACGATCAGGGGTATTAGGGCAGGATTTACGAGTTGAAAGTCGATGGCGTTGGAGTGGCCGGGAACATCGGCTGCGCTGAGAATATATTGGTGTGTAACGGAGTGCCGGACGAGGCGGTGCATGAACGGCATGATGGATGGAGAGTTGGAGCGTCCTTTGTTGATTATGTCAACGACTACGAGGTTGTCTGAGTAAATAAGGAAGGCCTTGCGGGACCATTCGTGACCCCACGGAATGGCGGTGGCTATTATGGGGTAGATTTCGAAGAGAGCAGAGGAAGTGACCTGGCATTCGTTTGCGAGCTCCGGGACCATTCTGCTGCGAACCATCTTCCGTTGTAGAAACCCCCAAAACCGGCATCTGTGTACAGATTGATGTCATGCGGGTGCGTCAGATGGTCATCATAAGAGAAGGTGATCCCGTTTCAGTTGGCAAGGAGGTTGAGCCACAGACGGAGTTTGGCGCGGCTTGGACTGTCCCGGGAGATGGAGGTCAAGAGAGACGGGGCGGAAGAAACGATGGATAGCAGGTGAGAGATAAAGGCCTGCCCTTGTGGAATGATGCGAAGGGCGAAGTTGGGATGGCCTAGGAGGGAGAGACGTTGGCGTTTGGAGCAGCACGGGGCGAGCAGGAAATTGGAGATCAGAAGGCTGATTCGATTGAGCTTTTTTCTTTTTTTTTTTTTTTTTTTTTCGACTGGGAGAGAAGCCTGAAACAGAATTGTGTCAAGAGCGATTCCGAGGAACTCAAGGGATGTGGAGGGGCCCTCCATTCTCTGCAGACAGGGGAACCCCGAGGTCGGATAAAACCAGAGTGAGTATAAAGTCAGAGTGACCAGGCCGGAAGAAGGTGGCGATGAGGAAGGGGAAATGCACGTAAGGCACGTATGGGCTGCACGGGCAGCGAAGATGCGACAGTAAGTTTCAGTGTCGAGAACGCCCCAGTATGTGGCCTCGTTGAATTGCAGAAGGCGGGCGGCGGCTTCGGAGGCGAAGTGGGTGTGATATTGGTAGAAACCGTTGCCTCCAAAACGGAGGGCCAGATTAAGGACGGTGGCCATGTAGTCGTACAGTTCCTGGCGGCGGGTGGGAAATTGTGAACAAAGAACGTCTCTGTAGAGAGAGAAGGCGCAGGCGAACTCGGCGGGTGTAAGCTCTCTGGAACGGGTGGGTGTTCCCTCTTTCGGGTGGAGAAGGGTGCCTTCATGTCCTTCGAGGAATCTATCGATGGGTGGTTGGTGGAGGGAAGGCATGAGAAGTGCAAGGTCTATGTAATTACCATCAATGATTTGTTTACATAGAATAGCGGGAACCGGAGAAGGACGGGAGGCGAAGGTATAAGGAGGACGAATGGGAGGATTAGCCATAGGCAAGGTGAAGTTGACGGTTGCCTGCTGGGCTGGAATGGTTTGAGAGAGGAGACCGGAGTTAGGTGCAGCAGGAACTTGCTGCAGCGAGAGCTGTGGAGGAAGCTGGGTGCCGGCATCCCGGTGCCGGAAGCCCCGGCTAGAGCGAGCTGCTGCGGTTGCTGGAAGCGGGCGGCGGGAGGCGCCGGCATCCCGGTGCCGGAAGCCCCGGCTAGAGCGAGCTGCTGCGGTTGCTGGAAGCGGGCGGCAGAGGGCGCCGGCATCCCGGTGCCGGAAGCCCCAGCTAGCGCGAGCTGCAAATGCTGGAACTGGATGGCTGGGGGCGCTGTGTCATTTGCCCTGGATGGTGTAGGCTGTCGGTCCTGGTGATGAGAACCTAGATGGGAGGCGGAGGGTCCTGGAACTCCAGTGTCGGGCGCTCCAACTGACGTGGCTGATTGTGCAAGATATTGACGGGAGGTGGTTGCTGAAACCCTGTTGTTATGTGGTCTGGCTGGTGATCCAATTTGTTGCTTTTGTTGCCGCACTTTTTGCTGCCTTTGAGCTGGAAGGCTGATGTCGCGACGTGTCGTTGGGGTGCGCGTGATGACGTCACCCGGAAGAGTGCTGTGACGGAGCAGGGTAGGGGAAAGGTAAAGAGTGGAGCTGGCATCCCGGTGCCAGTGGCGTTCATTGAGGGAGGAAGCTGCTGAGATGGGGGGAAAAATAGGGTGAGCAACTGGCAACCCGGTGCCGTTCGTTGAGGGAGGAAGCTGCTGAGATGGGGGGAAAAATAGGGTGAGCAACTGGCAACCCGGTACCGTTCGTTGAGGGAGGAAGCTGCTGAGATGGGGGGAAAAATAGGGTGAGCAACTGGCAACCCGGTGCCGTTCGTTGAGGGAGGAAGCTGCTGAGATGGGGGGAGAATAGGGAGAGCAACTGGCAACCCGGTGCCGTTCGTTGAGGGAGGAAGCTGCTGAGAAAGGGGGAAAAAGGGTGAGCAACTGGCAACCCGGTGCCAGTGGCATTGACTGGAGGCAGGCGCTGCTATAGGAGGCTGGGAATAGTAGGGTGAGAAGCTGATATCCTGGAGCTGTAGCAGTGATTCCCCGGGTTCCCCGGTTTTGTGGAGCGTAGTGCTGGTGCGTGATGACGTCGCGTCTTGCGCCGCTGCTGGTGACGCTACTCGGAAGAAGACGGTTTTGTGTGTGTTTGGTGGATCGAGTATGGCGGGAAGCTGTAAAACGTTCGAATGACTTTGCTTTGTTATCGGAGCGGTGGTAGGGAATTCCTCTATCCTTTAACTCTCTCTGGAGTCGAACCACTGTCCACTCGGAATCGTTGACGGCAGTGAATCGTCGGGGGACCTCGCCGGGGCGTGAGAGCGCCGGCTTCGAAGCGGAGCGGAGCCGGACCTGCATTCGGAGAATCTCGCCTGTGTCTCGGACTAGCTGGGGAACGTGTCGGGGTTGAGGATGCGTGGCGGGGGCTTGTTGCTCTCTCGCTACGCCGGAGGGCTCTTCCTCGGATGGATGGAGTTCTGGGATTGTAGCTTCTGGGTCTTCTTGTGTGTTCGTATAGGCCGTCAATGTGTCAAAAAAAAATGGACAGGGGAAGAAATTGCTGGCACAAAGTTCATCTCATCATGTCGAGTTCCAGGCAAAAGGGAATGTGAGCGTTGCCTCAACGGCGAACCCAATGCCCTGAAAGAAAGAGACTGGCGAGCAGTTAAATTCTTCATCAAAAATCGACAACATTAAACAACTTTAAAAAGAAAACTGTGTCCATAATAAGAGTGTCAGCTCTTGTGTTGTTGTGTTGTGCATTGTGCACTTCAATTTCTACAAAGGAGGTTATTATTTGCTCTGTTTTGTGTGTTATTGGTGTTATTAGTTGAGGATATCTCCTATGCTAATAGATGGAATTTTAAGCAACAAAATGTAATTTTAGTTAGTGTCTTTTCTGATGTCTCGATACATAAGGTTGTGTCCTCAGTTTTGTGCATTGTGCATTTATACTTACGGCCGAAATACATGGGACACGGACGTGACGCGTCACGTAGGCGGGGCGGAGCGGGGTTTTTTACCTGCTACACAGACTCCATCTTTGTAGCGTGTGGTTGCGTGCCACATAGATGATTGGATTCACTGTTTTTTGAGTTTTGCCAAGTGATAATGCAGTTGGTTATGCAGGGTTTGGAAGTGTAGGCGATATTAACTGGTACTGAATTAATTAACTAGATCGTTTTAACTACAGGATCATGGATACACATTGATTTGATTGATTTATTTTAATGTGCAATGTAAAAACACCCACAAGGTTGCTCTGCTGCGTCACATTGCCTCTGGTACAATGAGGTATTTATTTTTATCATTTTTAAACAGATTGTACTCGTTTTTTACACAGTTCTATGGAGTTTTTACCTGTTTGAGGGCCGCGTAGCCGTGCGTAGAGGGGAAAAAATAGACCAGACGTGCAAAAATAGAGATGAGCTGCGTGATGCCCGCGCGGGGGCTTCCGTGGTCCGTGTAGCAGCTTCAGTTGATTATAATAGACACGCTCTGTTGCAGGCATTCTGCGGCAGACGTGTCACGCCGCATCCGTGTCCCATGTATTTCGGCCGTTACACAAAGTAAGTTATGTTTTGGTACATTTTGTAATACCAAAATAATTTGCTACATTGGAACAAGAAATTTCCGCTTTTATATGGATGAAGTTGATCATTCATCTCTTAGCATGAGTTAATTTTGTAGGCTAGACCAGAGTCGAAGATATGTATTCATACAATATCACTGCAGTTCATAGTCTTTGCTGGTCGGCATAGAGTATTAAAAACAAGCGCGTGAAGGTGAACCCCAGGGGCCAAATGTATAAAACTCTGTGTATATTTAGGTGTAGAAATCTGTGTACGCCCAAAACAGGAAACATGCATACGCAGTCTTTTCGTCAGATTTATAAAACCCCACGTACGTCTGTTCCTACGTGTTTGTTCCTCATAAATCTCAATCATCCTGAAATTGTGCGCACGTGCACGAGCCGTCTGACCATGCCCACAATTTACTATAAATGCCTTCCAACACACCCCCAATTGCCTGGTTTGCATACAAAGGGCCAGCATTTAGTTTAGTTTTGAGGAGAAATGGCGGAAGCATTTATGAGAGGGAAAAAGAAGAAGCACAATTTCACAGACTGAACTAGAAATAATGGTTGAACAAATAGAAAGAAGAAAACGCTTATTATTTGGAAGCCTAAGCTCTGGCATGACCAACAAAATGAAACATGTTGAATGGCAGAAAGTAACTGAAGCAGTGAACGCCGTTAGTTCTGAGCCACGGACCCCGGAGGAGATAAAGAAAAAGTGGTCTGATTTCAAACATGAGGCCGCATTACTACGCACGGCGTTAGTGTGCGGGCTACTGGAGGAGGAGAGGGGACCCCAGCGCTCTCTCCGCTTGATGAGCGCATGGCTTGTATCCTGGGCCAAACTGCCATTAGTGGCTTTGTGCCAGATGACTTAGGAGACACAGATGCACCTGCCCAGATAGAACTTGGTAAGTCGCCCAGTTTGAATCTTATTGTAATCGGACTTGCAATAAAAAAATACTTGTTTGTCCTTTGTTACAATGTAAAATATTTTATTCACAGATTCTGATGAAGACCCTGGTGCCTCCAGCGAACACGTTGAGGTTCGGGGGAGAGAATCCGGTGCGAGTGCGCTACAGCCATCGCCTGCCCCGACACGTGCACGTGTCCTCACTGACACTGTCCTAGAGTCACAAAAAGAAATTATAAATTCTATTGATAATGTTGCCATGGAACTGAGGGAACTGCAAGTAGTCTTACGTGAAATAAGCTGTACACTACAAGAACTTGTGACAAAATAAAGTGTATCCATCCTCTACTTGTTTCATAAAACACACACAATGTTCACTTGACTTCCCATGCATAGAGTCGCTGCATCACATCAAGACGCATTTGGACTGCTGCTGCAGCTGGCTGGTGTTCATCATCAGGTTCAACGGGGGCATCAGGTCTCGTGTTCAGGTGGGAAGGGGACTGCATTCCTCACCACCAGATTGTGCAGCACAGCACACGCCCTTATAATTTTGCTTACTTTTTCTGGCTGGTATAGTAGTCTGCCACCTGTGGCATCCAAGCACAACCATCTCCCTTTTAAAAGCCCAATGCAATGCTCTGCCCCCACATTATAGCACGTCTGTTGAGCGCTCTGGGGGTTAGTAAATGGCGTAAGTAGCCATGGCTTCAATGGATACCCATTGTCACCTGAGGGTATAAAATGTGTGCATTTAATGGTTTAAATTGCATGAAACGGAAACAGCATAATTATCAAAGGTCAGTAGTTAATCACATCTTACCAAGAAGCCATCCATCTGGCACTGCTCCAGCTTGAAGTCTCCTCCCCACACTGCTTTGAGACAGTGTAAATGAATCGTGGCTTGACCCAGGCCATTTGGCAACCACATTTGTTAGCATCATTTGCGTTAGCATCACAAATGATCTGGACATTGACGGAGTGACAATGTTTCCGATTAACGTAAACAAATTCATCCTCCCAAGGTGCCCTTACTGCAACGTGTGTGCAGTCGATAGCTCCGATTACATTTGCGAAACCGGACATCGCTGCAAATTGCATTTTGATGTTGGCCTGTTCAGCTGCTGTGTAAGGGAACCTGATGTATCTGTTAGTTAAAGAAATTATGCCACCCCACACCATGGGCATGACCTGGCTCAGGGAAGACTGGGATATCCCTGATCTGTCCGCCAGCTCCCGCTGAAACATCCCCGTCGCCAAAAACCCGAGTGTTGTCAATACCTGTAGATGGATGGGGATGGCATGGTTTCTCCGAGAGTGCCGTTCCAACACAGGGCCCAACTCAGCACACAATTCCAAGAGAACAGCTCTTGGAAATCGAAAGCGGCACATTAGCCAGTCATCATCATTGGCCAGAAAATCAGTACGGTCTCTGAAGACTCGTTCTCGCCTAAATTGCGCAATATCTTAATTTAACATCTTCATGTTAAATGGATGACCCGGGACCCACGGTAATAGAATGGGACCTGACCCGGACCTGATTGACCATAATAAAACGTGGACCCGATCCTAGGGTCCAGGTAGACCTGTGAAGACCTCTAATGCGGGCGGATGCCAACGTGAAACTGTAGCGGGGCAAATTAAATTGTGGCGGCCCGCCACAGTTTAATACATCAATGGGAAACCCTGGTGTGTCACGTGTAGTGGTGATAGGTATTAATGGTGTCTGATATCAATATAATTTAGAGTTAGCTTCAATGAGAATTAAGAACGGGGCACCAGATAACAGACAGCATCAACAGGTCTCATCCGAAGGAGTGAATTCTCGGCATGTTTGAATTTAAACCCACACAATGAGCACAGGAGGTGACTTTATGCAAAATAATATATTTATTACTAAAGCACACTCAATAATCAGGTAAATACAAGTGAATATAGTACAGTATATACAAGAGGTATACCTATGAATTGTGATGAATTAATGGCAATAGGAATAGATGATCATGTGAATGTGCAATACTGATAATTAAATCAACATTTCAGCAGACACAATCATGGAAGATGAGCAGTGGAAGACATGAGTCAGCAACGATAGCAAAGGGGCGACCGTATAACTATCTGGAAAACTGACTTAAATGAATCCTTGCATAACTGAATGGTTACTGTAACTACAGGGAGCCGTAATAAAGTGTGTGATATGTGTGTGAAGTGTGAATGTAATGGAATAGCTATGTGTGATGTATGATATGATGCCCAGTGGACAATGATCAGTACATACGACACCAGCGGAGGTCCGGAGGGAGATGAAGCACGCTGAGGCCGGGAGTATGTGAGGAGTCTCGGCTCGACGAGGTGCTGGAGGATGAAGATCCGACGTCTGTTCAGTTGATCTCAGCAGGCCGCAACAGAGTGAAGCACGTAGGCTGTGGGTCTCTCAAGGCTAACGCCGACCCACTCTGGAGGTTCCCATGATTCTTCAGAGTTAAACTCAACAGGATAGCTGATAGCGAGGTTGTAGCAGGCAGGACACACAGACACACGTGCTGGTGTGTGTGTGTATTTGGCAGATAGGCAGGCAGCAAGGCTCTCTTCACTGTTTCGGGTGAAACAGGCTTTCTACTTGGCTTGTGATGATGATGCAGTTGAGTCTGTCTTTGGAGACAATCTTTGGAACAAAGTTGTTGTCAGACTCTGTTAGCACACGTGTCACGACCACGTAAAGTGCATGAAATCCGCATTGGAAATGTGTGTGTTTGGTTTTGTTGTGATCAGTTGAGGGGTGTGTGCGTGGGCTGGCATGTCTAGTGTTACGGCTCATTACATATGCATGAAACCCTACTTTTGGTTCCCAGACCTATCCAATGTAATTGACCGTCGCAACATTAACATTATTAAACTCAGCACAAATTCCTGAACACTTTAATATCAAACATGGCTATCTAAGCCCCATGTAAAGATAAAGAAATTGAATAATGCTAATAACTATTATATAAAACATCACAGTTACACATAAAATTAGACATATACATTAGAGTCCACCACAGTGATACAGACTCATGAAACCTTGGGTATCACAAAGATTTCCTCTGATTTTGGTAACATTCCTGTCTCTTTGGAGATTACCAAAGACAGGGCTGAGGGTTGGAGTTTTATGGTTATTTACCAGGACTGGTCCTTGATACCAGCTCTTAGGGTGAAAATGGAGTGAGTCACCAAGAGGTCAGTGGCCTCCTTTACGATCCAACCACTTTCCAGATCTGTTATCAGGGAAGAGGCTCACACAGGATGCAAGGCCCTTCCAGCTGTGTGATGACAATGACGGTGTGGGTGCCTACACATGGCTTGTAGGTTGCCCTTTACTGAAAGGTCTGAAATATGTCTCATTCAACAGGGACAGAGGAAGACACAGCCAAATTTAATTAAATACAGGTCAGAAAATGACCACTTCTTTACGGGGAAGAGACATACAGCCAAGAAGGCCTGGGGGTGAGTTCACTGTTTTATGTCTGTTTTCTCAATGCTATTTTGCTCACCAGCACAAGCACCTGCACTGTGTGATAATCAATGCAACATCGCGCTATCACCATTGTCCACTTACATACTAAATATAGTGTTTGCTGTAATTATTATGTGTCTCGCTTATTGTAAGTGATCACACTTAGGCTCTTCCCCTCACTTTGCATGTGAGACTCTCATGAGTCAAATGCCATATGTGAGAATAAACCTTGCTAATAACATATTGACTTTGATAATAAAGTTCCACAGTAGAATATGTTCTGGCATTGTCAATTTACTGTAATATTACAGTTATTAACGAGAGATACCCTTTTACTAATATTGAACATAGCTATCTTGTGTCTGGGATCATACCACGGATCCAATAAGTTGACATGTTTTGTCCTCCACAGGGAAATAATAAGGATGATGGGCATGGAGGGACGACTTACCTCCACACAAGTCTAAAAAAAATGGGACAATTTAAAGAGGAAATATAAGGTGAGACTTTGTATTTATTATGAGCTCAGTTCACTTCCATATAAAGCATTTGTGACTGTTGTTGTTTTACATAATGCATCACAATCTAGTGGTTTCAGTGTGTCTACATCTCACTGATGAATCCCTTGTTTGATATCTTCCAGGAGCGGAAAAGAAAAAACACAGACGGGAACGGGGACAGATGGGGGGGGCGGGGCGGGGCGGGGTTGGCACGGCACGGCAGCCACTTGGCCGTAGTTTTCCCTGATGCATGAGGCCATCGGGAGGCGGCCATCTATTGAGCCCCCACTCCCGATGGACTCATGTGTAGGGGGAAACCAGTGATGCAGTAGACTGAGCAGCAGAGTCCTCAGTTTGTGCAGTGGTGGGATTACCCAGATATTTTTAAAGTGCACCTGGAAATTATACAGATAATAATGTAGGTATCTATCTGCAATAATACTGAGCAGCCTGACTAGTTTTGACTAGCTGACATAATTTCCTGTGGCCAACTACGCAAAATACATTTTTAGAAGTGATAACCTAGCTCATTAATGATTTAGCAGACTTATTTTGTGTCCATGACCATTTATAAGTTACAGATGGAACAAAATAGATAGCTTTAATAATATAAGTGGTAAAGGTAGTTAGCTATCTAGCTAGATGACAACAGGTAAAGCAGCTCATCTGCCAGCTCCCATCATGATACTATATCAGCTGCTCTCGTTAGCTAACGTTAGCTAGCTAGCTGGTTAGCTTTATACCTTTGCTTGAAAAATGTCAAATAACACAAACAGTTATCAGACATATCTCTGTTTTCCTGCCGTTTTTCCTCCTGCATCTTTTTTCACCTTTTCCAGTGTGCTCCAGAAGGCTTTTTGTTGGGGTCGTTTTTTTATGAGGCCCGTTCAAGACTATCTTAGCACATACACTGCCACAGTTTGTTACCCGGCGGTGCTATCAGAGTTTAGCCTAAAGTTTGTAGCTCTAACCGGCTGTTTGTAGGAGTTGGGGAAGTTTACACTACTCATATACTTGTCATATACTTGCAAAACACATAGTTTAGTCCTCGTCCTAAAAAGCTAAGAAGCCAAACCGGGTTATGTCAGCTTGATGCAATCTAGAAGTACATTTAATTTGTGAAAAATTGGTGTTATGAAGCCCTATGGAAAGTGGCATGATATCCCCAATTATATTCGTTTGTATAATTCATCAGGGATTTTTTTACATTCTCCACTGATTGCATGTCTCTTCAACAGGGACATGCTGTGATATTATCTCTGCTAGATACCCTATATTCATTCAATGTTAGTATTCTTATACATTATGTAAAGCACTTTGACATTCCTTTTGTATTAAATGTGCTGTATACTGTAAATAAGCTTGCCTTGCTAATATTATTGTGTTCATTTTTTGCAGACAATATCGCCTGACAGCCTATCGCCATTTCTTGGAGTGGATTCTACAGGGCGAGAGACTTGGGAGAGACAATCATCTAGTTTTGCCAGCCTGTGTAGTGCAGGCCATTAGAGCAAAGTTTCCATCACCTGACGGACAGTACCGCGGATTCATAGAAACAGCAGATGCACAAGAAGAACTGTGACTTTGGCCGGAAGAACTGATCCTACTGTGAACTGATCCTACACATTTTTTCATTTTTTTCCCAGGAGCTACATCATGACATTATTCAGCACACAGAATCATTGCAGTGTGTAATAGGTTGCATATATTTCATTTAATATTTTTTCAAAACTTTTAATTAATTTAATTTAATTTAATAAAACTTTAAATATATGTTGATTGTGTTTGTTCTGTTATGTCACATTGGTTTGTGAGGACATGGTATTGAGTTATCAAAGCAGCAGCAAATACTAGGTTGGTGCTTCTTGCAATAGATTCTCTTTACACACAGCTATTGCTGGCATAGATTCATTATGCAACTGCATCATTACTTGAACATAATTTGTTGTAATAGCCAGAGTGCTATTACACTAGAGTACTGTATTAAACTAATAAATACTAATATTTAACTGTGGAAAAAGGTTGATAACAAACCTTTGAGATGCTGAGCTACTGATTTTCACACCAACCAAGACATCAAATGTTTGTTTTATGCCAGTATAACTATTGCAGTACTTACACAAATAAATTACAATACTTCATTTTATAATCTATCCCTGCTACTTCTGTTTGCAAAACAGAGCTGTATTGTATCTATTGATCTATTGTAATAACATGAAAGTAAATTGACAGTTTAAAAAGAATATTGGAAATGTGTCAATGAGGATATTTTAATCTGAATCAGCATAATCAATAACTATTATTGCAGTCTACCCCTCATGCCCAGAAGTCTGTCTGTTACGTGGGGCTGCAGAACAGGTGAACCCAGGTGCACACTCAGATGAGGAGACAGGAATAAGGTAAAAAGATATTAATGCAAAGTAATTTATATTTACATAGCGCCAAATCACTGACTGGACAGAGATGAGATGAAGCTGAATTTGAGGTAGAGGGCGTGGCAGATGATGTCCCAGGGGCAGATGTAACACTGTCGGAAGTGGCTTTTGAATTGTGCTACTGCAGCTCCCTTTGAAGGTTTGGGTATCGGCGCAATGTTGGCTGGCAGCGCAGGCTGGGGCAGGGCAAGTGATGAGGTTGGTGCCTTGTAGGGAATGTTCGGGTTCAGTCGTCTGTCAATGACACTTTGGATGAGTGTGCCAATGAACTCTGTGGTGTGGGGATTGAACACAATTTTCAACACCCACTGTTTGGATCTCTTACAATACACTTGAGAGAAACGTGGCTCTCCTGCAAGAGGAAAATAAATGTTACATCTAAGTTAGAATGATAAAATCTGTAAAAGCATATATGAATGACTCCTGCTTTGTTTGCAGGAATACAATGATGATGTTAAAAAACGAAAATATATCTAAAGATAAGAAAAAGAAGGAACCTTGAGCAACCAACAAATTAAATTACATACTTCTATGCCCACCCCCTCAAAGTAAAACATTCAGCAAATGCTGGCAACTGAGTCTGCTTTGAAAATTGGAATTTTAATAGTTGCAGAGCTCTTACAACACATCAAAACACACCTGTCTTGGTTGTGGCCTGCTTCCTCTTGATGATGTTTTCGTTGTGCTCAAGGATGGCAAGATGAGCCCGCTCCCTCATTCCCATGTAGGAGAAAGCCTGCCGTTTTGGGAGATATTTGAGGAGGGCACTGTGGAACACTTCCAGCGCACCTGTGTGTAGTAACATTAAAAAAGGAAAAAGAAACATACTGAAACTATGATCTTTAGGGAATACATTTTAAAAGTGAACAAGCCTGAAAGGAGAAATATTCTCACCAGTGTGTTTGAACAAAGCCATCTGTTCCAGGTCCTTCAGCAGTCTTTTGTCTTGGACCAGTGATGACAGCACCTGAAACGCCACAGAATCCCTCTTCAGCCACACCCGCTTCTTTTGATCCTGGACAGTTAGAGGTGCATGATGACACTGGTGCTTTTGTCCGTTTTCTGTCCATTCGTGGACACCACACACATGGTGGAGAATGGACGCCCACCGCCGTTTCAGTTCCTGTATGAAACAGTAATTATTATTCTCAATTAGCACACTAGAAAGACATTTTCTCAAACAACAAAGAACATATCAACCAAACATATAAAGTTGCGATATTACAGCCTTTGATCCCTTACCTCTGTGTCACCCTTGCATGTTGCACAGGAAAACCACATGTGGTTTGTGATTGACCTATAAAAGAAAATATAATAAATAATTTTGACACATTTTCTAAAATTTTAGCCTGCCTCATTACAAACCAACACTCACCTGGACCATGAAACCAGTGCCTCATGTCCCCTTTTTTTCCCCTTACTCAACATCTTCTTCCTGAATCCTGTGAGGAAAAATGCAGCACAAGTTTAGTAAAACACAAATATTTTTTTTCACTGGTATTGTATACCCGTTAACACAAATTAGAAATTACCTTTGGCAGTATGCCAGATGTCAAACTGATGTTTGAGCTCCGGGAATTCTGTCCTCATCATTTTTCGAATAGATGAGGAGCGGTCCGTGGTCATCACCTCCACATCTAAGCCTTGGCTCAGGATCTCTGTCATTCCCCGTCTGAAACCTAGTGGTTCCATTGCGACAGAGCTGGAGGCCTCTGTAACCTAAAAAGTAAGTTTTAAAAGTTTGTTCAATTTAAACATGTAAATTATGCTTTTCACACTAGCAACTGTAATTATTACTAATGATGCCAATATTGATCTTTCATTTACCTGCACGACTTCAGTGTGGATTATTTCCTTTGTGTCGTCGACCATGACGGAGTAGTGACTGAACTTTGCACTGAACCCGGAAGTGTCACACCTGCCATCACCCAATACGTGTGGCCGCTTCCCATCTTCCTGATCGAGGTAAAGTCGGGCCAAGATCTCTGCTCTCTGGCGATGGTATAAGTCCTCGATAGCAGGGTGCAAGTAGGCCTTCTGGATATCATAATATGTGGTGGCATTCATAATTTGCACATTCATGCTGTTACACCAGTCCACAAGTTCTGTATATGTGCCACCCGTGAACAAAACAGATGCTGCTGCGAGGAGGTTCACCTCTGGCATTCCCCTCACTTCAGGTGACCATGTACCAGAATGGCCCGCAAGACAGTCCCACTTCACCTTTACCTGGGCCCCAGAGTGATGAACAGTCTTGGATGAAATGGGCTTCCCGCACATCTGACAAAATTTGAACATGGACATCAGGCTGGACTCATAGACAATAAACTTCTTGTCATGCCAGTCTTTGCAACTGTCCTCTTCTGATGATGACGTGCTGGTAAGAGTGGTATCTGGCTGGTAACTTGAGTCGAATACACCCACAGCTTCCATGCTGCTGAAACTACTGTCAAGTCCCATAGGTGTACCTGGGCACGATGTCTATGAAAAAATGAGATTTTTCTTTTTTAATTGTAAAACTGACCATTTTAATTCATATTATTCCTTACAATTCTGTTATAAGTATAAGTGGCATGTTGTATAAGTAACATAAGTAGTAATATTCTAATATTCTATTTTATTACAGTTTTTCTCGATCGCTTACACACTATAACTGGACCTACTAACTAAACATCCCAAACCATGATGCCATCTATCAAAAGACACACCCATTTGCCAAAACTATAAACACTATTCCCCTGTTTTCACACATGATTCACATTTGTTGAACTTTTTGTGAAAAACTCTACACACAAATCCCTTCATATATCACTGGCTGCACCATGTGCTCATTTAGAAAGCACTGGCATTCAATATCATTAACTCAAGTCATCACAGCTCAAACCCAATTAACATACAATTCCCCAGGTGCAAACACTAAGAGTCAAAATTGTTCACACACCAATCAGAACCTCAGGATAAATACATAGATAGATAGATAGATAAAAGGGCCATGGGTCAGTTCACTTGTTTTGGAACAATGGATCCACAAAGACCTGAAGGTAGAGGAAGAGGACACAGGAGAGGAGGTGGAAGAGGAAGGGCAAGGGCAAGGAGACAAATGATGAGATGAGATTCTCAAATTGGGATGCTGAGGCAGAATAAATGTGATTTCTTTCTTTATCTACAAACAGTTTTTTTTTTTAAATTGGTTTATATTGGTAAATACATGGAAATTATTTTACTGTATTCTATGTTCTTTATCAGTTGCATATTTTTACAGTACATTTACTTTTTCACTCAATTTCAGTTTATTTTACTACAGTACATTGAGGAATTAAAAATGTTGAAAATGTATACATGTGTTGTGTCTTTATATTGTGTTCATCATGTAAAGAGGTTGTTCTGGGGGAAAACCATGAGTGCCATTATTCATTGCAGTAACAGGTTTTTACAGTAGTGTTTTGATTGATTGATCTCACCAGTGTGTAAAGGCTACTTTGTAGTGTGTGTATATTTGATGGCTTTTGTGTGATGTCTGAAGGCAAAGTTTGGTTTAGATGTAGGATTACATGGTTTTGAGTGGAGAGTTTGGTTTTGACATGGAGGTTTGAAGTTTGTGAAGATGAGTGTGCAGTTATGCATTTGTGTTTAGAGTTTTGGGAAATGGAACATAATTTCAAGAAATGTGTCTTAGCAATCAAGAAAAACTGTAATAAACATCGAACAAAAAGTTTGGAAATTTGTGTTTGGTAGATTATTTCTCTGTTACAGTAACAATGCTTCTTGGCAATACATTTTATACCGTTGGAAAGCCTGTTTATTTCCCTTTTAAATGGTGCCTCATTTGTAAGGAACATGCATTTGTGGGATGAGCAGCACAGCTGAGCATGTGGGTTGCGCTCATGTAAAATTTGCCAAATCTTCTCTGCCAAGCCAAACAGCTTATTCTGCTGTTGCTATTGACTCTTGTTTGGTGTTGTTTGGTGGATTGGATGATTGAAGTCTATCAGTAACAAGGAAGAAACAAGACATATTGGCAATTTTACAATTTATTCATTTAACAAACAGTCAGGAGCCTCAGTAGCGTGTGGAAGGACCATACACAGCCACAACAGCCTGGCACCTCCTCCTCATGCTGGTCACCAGCCTGGTCACACACTGCTGTGGGATGGCATTCCACTCCTCAACCAGGATTTGTCGCAAGTCAGCCAACGTGGTTGTGTCGGTCACTCTAGCACGAACAGCACGCCCAAGCTGATCCCATAAGTGTTCAATTGGGTTGAGGTCAGGACTGTTGGCAGGCCATTCCATTCTCGCTACTCCCAAATTCTGGAGGTAGTCTCTGATAAACCCCGCTCTGTGGGGGCGAGCGTTGTCATCTTGGAGGATGGAGTTCGGTCCCAGACTGTGGAGATATGGGATTGCCACTGGTTGCGGAATCTCATCTCGATATCTCTCTGCATTGAGATTGCCTCCAATGATGACAAGCCTCGTTTTTCCAGTGATGGAGATGCCGCCCCACACCATCACACTGCCTCCACCAAAAGGTGTTACTCTATCGGTGCAGCAATCAGCATAGCGTTTTCCCCGTCTTCTCCACACTTTGACCCTACGATCCAACTTCCGTAGGCAGAATCTGGACTCATCGCTGAACATAACGTTCCTCCACATGTTCAGGTTCCAGTGCAGGTGCCAATCAGGTACCTGATTGTCATCACCTGGGGGTACCGGAAGCTCAAAACAAGAGTCAATAGCAACAGCAGAATAAGCTGTTTGGCACTGGCAGAGAAGATTTGGCAAATTTTTCATGAGCGCAACCCACATACTCAGCTGTGCTGCTCATCCCACAAATGCATGTTCCTTACAAATGGGGCACCATTTAAAAGGGAAATAAACAGGCTTTCCAACGGTATAAAATGTATTGCCAAGAAGCATTGTTACAACAGAGAAATAATCTACCAAACACAAATTTCCGAACTTTTTGTTCGATGTTTATATGGGGGTGGGGTGGGGTGGGGTGGGGCGGGGCGGGGCGGGGGGGGACTGTGTCAGTGTGAGTATAACGGTAACGACAGATGCTGGCAGCAGATCCAGCTGTGCCGCTGTAAACAGAAATGGACGTCGTTTCACATGACGCTTCAGAGGAAAGGACGTCTCATTTCTCTAAACACATATTTCCTCGTTTCCTCTCTCCTCGCATGGTTTCCTTGCATCTCTCCATGCATCCTCGGTGGGAGGGACTAAGACACAAGGAAAAGACGCAAGTGAGGGAAACGTGGATGCAATTTAAGAGACTTGGGATGCACCCCCACTGCGTCTGTATGTCTGTTTGATTGTTTAGTGGAGTCAGGTGTGCTGGAGTCAGAGTGGAGCGCCACCAGCTGCATTCTATCCTGTAATCAAGACTTCTACAAAGACTCAGCTTTGCCACATCCACCTTGCCAGATTGTAGTTCCTGCTCAGTCAGTCTATGTCTAGCCACTCTCTCGCACATTTGCTTGTTGCCCGTTTTCTCTGCCTGATCCTGTTCCTGCAGTTCCGTCTGCTCTGCTCCAGCCTCGTCTCCAGCCCTGCGCCTCATCAGCTCAGCTACTCTGCTTCAGCTCCTGTCTCCAGCCTGCGCCTCATCAGGCCAGCTCCTTAGCCTTGGACCTGTCTGATCCCTGTCTCCGGCTTGTCTGTGTCCGCACTTGGGTTCACCAGTTTTAGTTGCCACGTAACAAAGTCCCATGTTGGTGTTACAGGGCAGTCCAGCTCTATGGACTCTCTCTTTGATCTTCAGCACCACACTGTTGCACTTACTCATCTTGCATAGCTGTTCATTTGAGATCTTCTCAGGCCAGAAGATGCGGCAGGTTTTCCTGAGGCATCCATTGTGGAAGGCATCGATCTTTTTCATGTCACATGTTGTCACTCGCCAGCACTCTGAACCATACAACAACACTGATTTTACATTGCTGTTGTACAGTCGGACCTTTGCTCTTAGGCTGTACTGCTTTGACTTCCAGATAGACTGGAGCCTAGCAAAGCCAAGCCTTGCTCTGATGTCCTTTTGTGTTGCATTGTCTTTACTGACGACTTCCAAGGTAGGTAAACTCCTCGACATAAGTCGAGTGTCCCCATTCACTGTGATTGGTGCATCTGGAGTGGCACTAATGCACATCACTTGGCTTTTGGAGGCATTGATGTTCAGGCCTGTCTGTTTAGCGAACTTGTTCAGTCTGTCAGTTTTCTCCTAGTTATCAGTTCCTGTCTTGCAAATGCAGTATTAAGTGTGCAGCTAAAATTGTTTTTTCTCTTGTTTTTCTTCTGTTTCAGAAACACCAAGGGCTCCAACTGGCCACAACATGGCTGTATTTCCAATGCCCATTTCCAGTAAGTAATTAACTTGTCTGGTGTACTAATATATTTGTACTATTATAGATATGCATAGAGCCTACTGTTTGTGTATTTATCTGCATATGTTGAGACAACAGAATAAAGCACCTGTGCGAGCACAAACCAAAGTCCACTCAGCTTCTCCTCACTCTGTGCATGGTCTGAGCCAATAGCTTCAATATGAATATCATCTTCAGCCAGAAATCACTTGCTTTTTTCCCCCATTCATGCGGCCTGTTCTGAACAAACTGCTTTGCCAATGCTGATTGTGTTCACAAAGTGACAGGCGTGATATGTGTGGGAATGATTAAAATGCAGGCCTTTGTAATGTGTGTATCATGCAGGTTCATAAAGTAATATATTAAAAGAAATGCATTGTGCAGACTTCAGGGGGAAATAATTCAGATAAAATGGAATTAATATTCTTGTCAAATGTTTTCATATCATTTTAGAATTCCAGAAGTGTGTACTTAAGAAGCTGGTGGAGATTATGCAGGAGGTCAAGCGCATTGGGAGTGCAGAACCCAGTGATTCAAGTTATCATGTCAGAAGAATGGAGAAGATGGAGGAAGTGGATAACTTGGAGGAGGAGCTTCAAAATAATGAAGAGACATGTGCAGTGTTGCCATAGGCTGCCACTGCGGTGCCACAGGCTGCCACTGCGGTGCCACAGGCTGCCACTGAGATGCCACAGGCTGCCACTGCGGTGCCACTACCTGCCACTGAGATGCCACAGGCTGCCACTACCTGCCACTGAGGTGCCACTGCGGTGCCACTACCTGCCACTGAGGTGCCACTGGCTGCCACTGCGGTGCCACAGGCTGCCACTGCAGTGCCACTACCTGCCACTGAGATGCCACAGGCTGCCACTGCGGTGCCACTACCTGCCACTGAGATGCCACTACCTGCCACTGAGGTGCCACAGGCTGCCACTGAGATGCCACTGCGGTGCCACTACCTGCCACTGAGATGCCACAGGCTGCCACTGTGGTGCCACTACCTGCCACTGGCTGCCACTGCGGTGCCACAGGCTGCCACTGAGATGCCACAGGCTGCCACTGAGATGCCACAGGCTGCCACTACCTGCCACTGAGGTGCCACAGGCTGCCACTGCGGTGCCACTACCTGCCACTGAGGTGCCACTGGCTGCCACTGCGGTGCCACAGGCTGCCACTGCAGTGCCACTACCTGCCACTGAGATGCCACAGGCTGCCACTGCGGTGCCACTACCTGCCACTGCGGTGCCACTACCTGCCACTGAGATGCCACTGAGGTGCCACAGGCTGCCACTGAGATGCCACTGCGGTGCCACTACCTGCCACTGAGATGCCACAGGCTGCCACTGTGGTGCCACTACCTGCCACTGGCTGCCACTGCGGTGCCACAGGCTGCCACTGAGATGCCACAGGCTGCCACTGAGATGCCACAGGCTGCCACTGCGGTGCCACTACCTGCCACTGAGATGCCACAGGCTGCCACTGCGGTGCCACTACCTGCCACTGAGATGCCACTGCGGTGCCACTACCTGCCACTGAGATGCCACAGGCTGCCACTGAGGTGCCACAGGCTGCCACTGCGGTGCCACTACCTGCCACTGAGATGCCACAGGCTGCCACTGAGGTGCCACAGGCTGCCAGTGCCACTAGGAGGATCCTGGCCTCTCTCAATTGAACTACTTTAATAAGTGTCATCTTTACTGAAACAAGCACGACTTAGTTTTAGCTGGTAGCCGGTTTAGCTGACAAAACCACACTTTTATTTGTCATTTACTTCGCTAAATGGATACTGCCTGAGTACATTTCAACCCGCTGTCTTCAATGCTTGGTTTGTTTATGAGCTGCTGGGCGCTTTCCGGTGCATCACAGGAATGTCCGGCACATTTTTTTGAAGCAATGATTTTTCGTTCAGTTGGAGGTGATGGATACACAAAAGAATTTGATCAATAAATGTTTAATATTAAAAAAAAATACGTTAAGATGTTCCCTATATAGTTCAGATGACAACACTATACTGTATAGTGACTAGTTAAACAGTGAGCCATTTCGAACACAGCCTCAGTTAGCTAACTGTTAGTGACTAACGTTACAGATTATCACAAGCGTGCTAATAAAGTCACAGGGGTATTAGCTAGTTAGCTAACGTTAATGCATACAACATGGTGATGTTAACAAAGTTGCTCACCTCTCTCCCAGCCATGGACGTGGTATTTGAAGCTGAAGTTGATTTTTATTTGAAGTTGAAGGATTTTAGGTAATTTATCTTATCTAACGTTACTGCAGATTTCAAAAGATGTCCATGCCTGCCACAGGCACTTCTCGGGGACAGCCCGCCAGACAGCACAGAGAACCGTGCATGCTGTTTGCGTATCCTGTGCGAGTCAGTCATTGGCAGAGCAGTCTGTCAATCCCTCCTAACCCGGTAAATACGACATTTGATCGGATTGTACTTCAGCAGAGAGCAAACAATAGGTTAACAGCAAATGCCCCTGCCTAGACCATAAATACGGTATCAAAGTATGTTCTTTTCTGGTTAGAAGGTGACTTAATTTTCTGCTGTTCTACTATACATAATTCATTTTAATTATGAACATTGAATCTCTTATTTTTAAGGACCGTCTCTGCTGTTACCCAGGCCTATGGGAGAATAATGCAGCAGCTGGGGACAGAAGCCTGGAGCTCCGAGGACCAGACGGTTTTCACCAGGACTCTGGACATGTTCCACAGTCACACTGATTCCGAGAGCCAGGAGAGGACACTGTCTGCCTTCGTCACACCTGAAAGCCACGTACGCTCTAAAAAACGCTGGGTTGAAATTAACCCAATATGGGTTGTTTGTGTAACCCAGTGCTGGGTCACATATGGACTAACCCAGCGCTTGGTAGTTTTAGCCCAGTATGTTGGGTTGCAAATCTAACCCAGCATGTTGGGTTGACTATTTAACCCAACTCGGGGTAGTGTTGACCATTTTGCTGGGTTGAAACAACCCAATGTATTGGTAATGTGTGCTGCACAATTGAGAGTCTGGGAAGACGTTGTCTCATGTCTGGCCCCATTCCAACTCTTTCCAAAAACTCTGAACGTTTTAGTCGACTCTTCAGTCTCCACCACTGGTTAAAAAACTTCTGTTCTGCTACAGGATATGACTTCATCTCAAACTTTGACTACTTTTGGTCTAATTCAAGCCTGTACAGAGCAGATGGTGTGCACCCTAATAGAAAGGGAACAAAGCAGTTGACTGATAATTTTATCCAGTTTATAGCTTTTAACTTGTTCTGATATGCACCACGGCAAGACCTTATCCAGACCCTTGTGTCTCCTACTACTGTATCCAGTTCTAACAGTGTGGGTCCTGCCTCTGTGTACTCTGACTCTCAATCACAGTTTCTGAAAAACTCTAGCCATCCTAGGCCTGCCACAGTTGACAATTTTACCTTTTCGGCAAGCTCTTTAAAGATGGCACTCCTCAATGTCAGATCCCTTACTAATAAAACTTTCATTGTTAATGATATTATAAGATCTCATAGGCTTGATTGTATTCTCCTTACCGAGACTTGGCTTGACGAAACTGGCAGCAAAGAACTCATTGAAGCTTCTCCATCTAATTTTTCATTTTCACACTGTACCAGGCCTAACAAGAAGGGTGGTGGTGTTGCTGCTATTTTTTCAGATATTTTATCATGTAAAAGTGTCTTATTTGGTTCTTACTCTACTTTTGAGTATTTAGCTCTGGTGATCAGATCTGTATATCCCTGTCTAGTGCTCACAGTTTACCGCCCTCCAAGGCTTAGACAAGGCTTTATATCTGAATTTTCTGAGCTTTTATCTAAAATTACTGTTGAGTATGACTCAATTCTTATCTCTGGTGATTTTAACATTCATATTGATAACACCACTGACCATTTTGCTAACCAGTTTACTGACATGTTATCAACCTTTGATTTCATACAGCACACTGCCGGGCCTACTCATAATCAGGGTCACACTCTTGACCTGGTTATTTCTAAAGGCCTTGATATAACCCCAAAGTGCACTCTAGATGTTGGGATTTCAGATCACTTTTGTATTTTTTTCGATGTTGCTTGGATGACCAAACATGTACCTGGTTTTAGTTTAATTAGTCAAAAGACGCTGCATTTGTGCCGATACATCTGATAGGTTTATCGCTAGATATACTAACTCTGTTAGGTGTACCTGGCCACATCCTGATTTTAATTTGTCTTCCTTGTCCTTGTGTGACAATTTGGTCAATAATTTTACCTTTTCAGTGACACAGATTATGGATGACATTGCGCCTATAAAAACCAGGATCATTTCTGGAAAAACAAAAGCACCTTGGAGGAATGTAGAAAGAGTGAAGGCACTAAAAAGAACCTGCCGCAAATCTGAGCGTAATAAGTGGCGTAAGACCAAATTGCAGGTTGATTATAATATCTATAAGGACCTGCTCAGTAAATATAACAAAGAAATGAAAAAATCTAGACAACATTACTTTTCTCAAATTATTACAGAAAATTTGAATAATTCTAAGTTTCTGTTTAGTACAATTGATAAACTGGTTAATCCTCTTAGACCAATACCTGCTGAGCTCCACTCTTCAGATAACTGTAATGAATTTGCCACATACTTTAAATATAAAATTTCCAATATTAGGAATAATATTGTGACTTCCACTGCTGGTGGGTGTGACTGCTCTTCTTCCACTCAGTGCCATGTTGCCAACACTCTGTCCAACCTCGCCCTTATTCAACGTAGTGAACTACAAGAAGTGGTGCAGCAGCTAAGTTCTGCAACATGTGCTCTTGACCCAATGCCTACTAAGTTGTTCAAAAATGTTTTCAGCTGTTTGGTAGATGATGTCTTTGAGATTGTTAATGCCTCCCTACTCTCTGGAATCTTTCCCACAGGTCTCAAACATGCTATTGTAACACCGTTGTTGAAAAAGAGTAATCTTGACCCATTTGTTTTTGAGAACTACAGACCAATCTCAAATCTTCCATTCCTGGGAAAAATTCTTGAAAAGGTTGTATACCAACAATTACATACATATCTGTCACATAACAATTTGTTTGATGTTTACCAGTCTGGTTTTAGAGTTAACCACAGTACAGAAACTGCCCTGGTCAGAGTTGTTAATGATCTTAAAATTAGCTCAGACAACCATAAAGTTTCTGTTCTGGTACTTCTTGACCTCAGTGCAGCCTTCGACACAGTTGACCATACAATTCTTCTTCAGCGCCTTGAACACTGTTTAGGCCTTAAAGGCACAGTTCTTAACTGGCTTTCTTCCTATCTTACTGGAAGATCTTTCTCTGTTTCTATTGGTAACTTTGAATCAGATGAAGTAGGCATTCCATATGGAGTCCCTCAAGGGTCAATTCTTGGCCCACTGCTGTTTAATTTGTATATGCTCCCACTTGGGTCCATCATTCAGCAACACAACATTTCATATCACTCCTATGCTGATGACACACAGTTATACATATCTGTTTCTGCCAACTACCTTAGCCCAGTGAATGACCTCATCCAATGCATTGCTGATATCAAATATTGGATGGCCAAAATTTTTTTACAGCTAAATGATGACAAAACAGAGATTCTTTTAGTAGGTCCCAAGACTTTAAGGCACCAGATTCACTCTTTGTTATCTCCCCTGTCGGTCAAACCTTGTGAGCATGCCAAAAATGTGGGTGTGATTTTGGATGCTGATCTTAACTTTCAGAAGCACATATCTAATATCTCCAAGAATGCCTTTTATCATCTGAGGAATATATCTAAAGTTAGAAGCTTCCTGTCACAGTCAGACTCTGAAAAGCTGGTTCATGCTTTCATTTCCAGTAGACTAGATTACTGTAATGCACTTTTTGCTGGACTGACAAAGCAGGTGTTAAATAAACTCCAGCTTATTCAGAATGCTGCAGCCAGAGTATTAACTAAAACCAAAAGGTTTGAACATATCACTCCTATTTTAACTTCTCTTCACTGGCTCCCAGTAAAACAAAGAATTGATTTTAAAATACTTCTTATTGTTTTTAAATCTGTGAATGGCTTAGCTCCTTCTTACGTCGCTGATATGCTCACTGAATACACACCGGACAGATCCCTTAGATCATCAAATAAAGGTCTCTTCACTATACCTAGAATAAACTCTAAATCAGCTTATGGTGCCTTCAGTCATTATGGTCCTACTCTCTGGAATTCTCTACCACATGAACTAAGGTCTGCTACAACAGTGTCTTCCTTTAAAAGCAGACTAAAAACATATCTCTTTTCACAAGCTTTTAGTTAGGTTTAAAGTGTGTGGTTAACAGGAGAACTTTTATTGTATTTTATTTTAGAATCAGTATTATTACTATTATTCCCTTTTTAATAATAGTGATAATACCTTCTTATCGTATTCCTTTTTATTGTAATACCATATATATTTTTTATCTTCTTATATGTTTTTATTTATGTAATACCTTCTTATGTTATATGTCCCTATCTTATATGTTTTTGTCATGTATGATCTTTGCCTATTTTTTGCTTTTTATTTTGAAGCACATTGAGTCTACGCCTGTCGTATGAAATGTGCTATATAAATAAACTTGAACTTGAATGTATTTAACCCAACTCCTGGGTAATAATGACCATTTTGCTGGGTTGAAACAACCCAATGTATTGGTAATGTATTTAATCCAGTATGTTGGGTAGGGCTTTTAACCTTGCTGCTGTTTATGTAAGCTTTATACATTTTTGCTTCCCATTATATCTGTATACCTGTGTCTTTAATGTATAAGGACACAGGAAAGGAGAACTTGCATTTAAAAATCATCAAAGTGTATTTTCTTTTGATAAAAATGTTACATGAATATTCACATATGTTAACATATGTTAACAATGTAACAAAATGTACAGGGAAGGAATCTAACTTTCTTATCCATCAGTCAATATTCAACAGCCACTTTTTTAATTTTACCAGCCAGATAGATTTTTAAAAGACAATAGGACTCAAAACAACAGTTGGAAGTAATAATGCACAACATTTTCATGTAAATAAATGTCAGTTTTCCTACTCTATCACTGATTGATATAACACAATAGTGATTCAGTGAGTCCAGTTCATGAAATCTTTTCCATTTTCTGTTCTAAACAGACAGTGTCTGATAGCTCTTTCCTGGGAAATATCCTTGCCACACAGTAAGTGATGCGTTTCACATTTCCGGTTTGTTTGGAATAAACAGAAGAAGTGGGTAGTTAGTATGAG
Organism: Centroberyx affinis; assembly: GCF_046629955.1. NCBI lineage: Eukaryota > Metazoa > Chordata > Actinopteri > Beryciformes > Berycidae > Centroberyx > Centroberyx affinis. The sequence goes on from NW_027279695.1 coordinate 195,094, forward strand.
CAGTGATAGCCACCATGGCTGAACAGACAAAGAAAAGAGAAACAAACTGCATCAACAGAAAATCCAAGCTCCACCAACACTGTTTGACAGGTGATCTGTGGGAAGTACAGTGCAGAAACACCATAGCAGTGAGGCTGAGCAACAAAGATGGAGACACAGTAGATGGAACAATGAACATGTACTTCACCCATTTCATGGGAGCCAATGACCAGCTGATTCTTTCCAGTGTGTTTCGTGGAGTAGTCCATGGGCCAGACCAGATATCGGTACCATCTGAGTGGGCAAAACCTATACTAAATTGCTTATAGGGTCATTAGAAGTAAATTAATTTCCACAGGAGCAGCTTTTCATATTTATTGGGCATTTTGTTATTTTCCCCTATTAGCGCCTGTATAGTATGTGTATAGTATATGTGTGTTATGTTTTGATATGATAGATCTTGCAGACTGGCAGCTTATTAGTGGTTATCCCCTCTTAAAGTATGGACTGCTGTCGTTCAAAACCGGGAAGTGCCTTCCCTTGAAATCATCTTTCTTTCATTATATCCTCTCTCTCTGGGGTGTGCCTGGACTACTGACTGTTAGTATTACATGTAGAAACATGTTCAACAGACATGTCTAGATATACTATACTACATAGTGTCCACTAAATTGGCACATCTCTCAGTCAAAGAGTTTTATTTGTGTTAATGTGTATATGAACAGCTGCATTCAAAATGTGTCCAGTCTTTCAGCACAATATTAGGACAATGCAATCTACCCTTCCTGAGACACCATGCCACCCACGACTAGGTCAACATCATCATCATCGTCATCCACATCTGAGTCTGTCAGCTGTGCAGCAGGCTCTTCCTCACTGTGTTGATTGGCACAGGTTTGCAGTTTGCACAGGTTTGTGCACTTCAGGCCATTGTTGAGACATGTGCACTCTGGTGGTTTGCACGACCTCACACACTTGCAGGAGAACAACTGCAAGACGGCATCTGGTGCTGGGGAACCGCGCATCCACTGGATTTCCAGCAGCCCCTCATCGTGCCTCGTGGCACTGTCAGGTGTTTTCAGTTCATGGGGTCTGATGGTGGATGGCTTATTGGCACTGTCACAGAAGCCATAATCATAGCTGGTAATTCGATAATTCACCTGGTCTAAGGTTATCAGCTTCTGCGAGATGAGAGAACTGAGCACCAGTTTAGTCTCATACCCCCCCCACCCCTTCCAGTATGTCATGCATGACATCAGGTGCTACATTGTCTGTCACATGGAAGTATTGCAGGTTGTTCAAAACGCTCTGTCTCTTGATACCCGTCACTGTTGGATTACTTATTACCAGATCCGAAACATAGTTCTCCCTATTCCTCAGTAGTGAACTGTCTTCCACCGTTTGTGCTTGCAAGGCTTGTTTCTTCACTTGGCACCAACGGCACACACTGTTCCCGGAGAAGCTCTCGGTGTAACCAAGGATTGCGTTCAGCCCCAAATTATCCCCACATAAAATAAGATAAAATAAGATAATCCTTTATTAATCCCACAACGGGGAAATTTATGGTGTCACAGCAGCAAAGGGGGATAGTGCAAAAGCAAGTAAGTAAAAACAAGGCATCAGTAAAAGCAACATATAATAAATAAATAAATAAGTAAACAATTATTATAAATAAGTAAACAATTATTAATCACAATATTGCCGGTAAGGAAATAATGATATTGCACAGTTGGTATACATTCAATATTGCACATGAGTGAAATTGTCAGTGTTGGTGTGTGTGTGGTCTACTGGGAGCAGTGTTGGTTGTAAAGTCTGACAGCAGCAGGAAGGAAGGACCTGCGGTACCTCTCCTTCACGCACCGCGGGTGAAGCAGCCTGTCGCTGAAGGAGCTGCCCAGTGCTGTCAGAGCGTCCTGCATGGGGTGGGACATGTTCTTCATCAGGGATGACAGCTTAGTCATCATTCTCCTGTCCCCCACCACCTCCACTGGGTCAAGGGGGCACCCCAGGACAGAGCTGGCCTTCTTAACCACTTTGTTAAGTTTCTTCCTGTCGGCAGTTGAGATGCTGCTGCCCCAGCAGACTGCCCCCTGCACTCCAAAGGACCTAAGCCTCCTCAGCAGATAGAGTCTGCTCTGGCCCTTCTTGTAAAGTGCATGTATGTTGTCTGTCCAGTCTAGTTTATTGTTCAGGTGAACACCCAGGTACTTGTAAGACCTCACCATCTCAATGTCCTTTCCCTGGATGTTCACTGGTACAGGAGGAGAGTGTTTACTTCTGCGGAAGTCCACCACCAGCTCTTTAACGAAGGAATTGCCTCTGCGCTTTTCCTTTGCGTTAACTCCAGCCATGTTCTTGGAGCACCTGAATCATTGTTTTCCCCACCTCTCACTTTGTAAGGGATCTCAAAATAAAATAGACTAGAGGAAAAATTCCTCTTACATCCATTCCCCCCCTCTCCCTATTCGGGGTGGAACCGTCTCAAACAAAGAAATTAATTAGTAAACAAGGCGTAACAGAAAAAAGCGCGAGGCGTGATTTGCATGGCGAACCACGCCTGGAAATTCAAAGATCTATAAAACTCTCTTATCTGGCCTTGTTCGCAGTTCAGCGTTCAGTGTTCAACGTTCAGTGTTCAACGTTCGTTCAAGATTCCGCCCTCACCAAGAAACCTGCTGAAACCAAGATCAACAATTTTAGCTGCAATTCGCCTTTAGTGAAACTTAGAGTTTGATCCTGGAGTTAGAGACGTCTTCTCCAGATGAACTTAAGAATCGCTTGCAAGAAGTTTGAACCTCGCGTCTAATAGTCAAGAAGTTATCAACGCCCGGCCAAGCGAAGATTGCTTTCGAAGCTATTTAGGAACGAGATTATTTAGACTTTACAACAGTTAGAAGAGCTAGAAACTTCAACTCCATCCAGCAGCCAACACTGGTGCAACATCGCCACAGTTCTACATCCACGGGCCTGACAACTACAGCTTTGACGAGCCGGTAGCGCTGCTTGCCCCGACGTGACGATAGTACCAGAGACCAGCTGTTCCATCCAGCGTCTGCCGTTGCCAGGTAACCGGCCTCGCCGAGTCCGTCTCTCCGAGCTCAGCGGGACCAGACAACCCGACCGGCAAGACCTCCCAACTGAACAAAGTAGGCTCTGACTATCCACGTCTTTACTGCTGAGAGTTGATGCAAAAGCTTAGATTCAAATTAAATAGATCAAGAAAGTTAGGCTTTATAGTTTAGGTGTCCCGTAGCTTTCCGCCTCGTTCCTCTGCTTAATTGATCCATACATATCTCCATTTACTGCTGCCAATTCTTATTCCCACATTTCATTATCATTTTCCTTTCATCCTTATTCTGTTTCATTACATTCCATGTCTATTTTAGTTTAGTTTCCGTATTTCATTCTGGTGATCAATATCAGTGACTTATATTGCTTATTTCATTGAATATGGTTATACTTGGATCGTTAAATAAATATTCCCATCTATTGCAGAGAAGTTGTCATGTGTTTCCTTACCTGCAGAGAAAAGCAATCCCTGAACTGGAAAGATCTCATGATCTTTAGATTGATGACTGATTAGTATGAGTAAAGGTCCTTCATTTACGAAGGTGGTGCCCCTACGAGTGTAATTTGATCTCTTGATCAGAATATTAATATTTATATGCCTTTACCAAATTATAAGTTAGATATTTTCGATTCAACACGCTACAGGTCCCTAAATAAACTGGTGGCTGATCGCCCCAAAAAGTGGGACAGATTCCTACAATCAACAATGTTTGGTCTCCGCACCAAAAAATAACTGACCACTAAACACAGCCCCTATTTCCTGATGTTTGGGAGAGAGGCGAGGTATCCCTCAGAGGTACCAAAGGAGTACAAAGTAAGATGCTCTAATGTTCTCACCATAAAAAAAAATTCAGATCAACCTCCAGTTATTCCATCAATGTCCTCACTTTAATCTGTGTTTTTTGGCAGGTTACAGAAGACAAAGTCACAGACCCTATTGCTCAAGGAGGAGGTTTGCGAAGGCCTCAAGGAGCAACAATCTGTCTTCAAGGAGGTGAAGGACAACATAAGAAAAAGTCAGGATAATGTCCGCAAGAGAAAAGAGGAGACAGGCCAAGAGGACAATTTTCAGGTGGGAGATCTTGTCCTACATAAGAACATCAGACAAGAGCAGAGAAAAGGGGGGAACATGGAAGCGGACATGCTGGGACCCCTCAAAATGATATCTGTTGATGGCAAGAGTGCTGACCTGGTGTCTGAATAGGGCAAAAAGACATTCAAAATGGACATCGATCACCTCACACATTACATCAAGCCAGAGGAGAGGATCCCTGCCAAATTGAGAAAAATGTTGGATCCCTCTCCTCTGGCTGGTCCATCACAGACACTTCCACCACATACACAAACCTTGACACAACACATAGAGACCCCACAGAGTTGTACCTCATTACACCCAACACCTTCAACATCTTCCCAGTCCCCGGAGCCCTGTGACAATGCAGTAAACTGACCCAAATTACACCTCAAATGATGCATTTCACAAATGACTGACATTGATATGTTTACAGTAATCAGATATGGGCTGGGAGAAAACGGACGACTCTGTGGTCAAGGATTGGGCCATATAAAATATATTCTGAGAATATTCTAGATTTGGCCCCAGGGAAAGAGTTGGAGAGTGAGGTAAATTTTTTTAAAATACTTTTCCTGATGTTTATCTTTAGGATTGTTAGGAAAAAATGGATCACAAGTTACTCTTGCACTTATAGATTGTGAATGCCTACTTAATTGCGGTGGGAAGGAAGGGTGCGCTCATTTTGGACTCCTAAAAAGGTCTAAGAAGGGTGGGTAGGATTTCAACCCTTACACTATCATATAAATTCCCCTTCAGATGTGTATGTGTGTTAATTTCTGTTTTTTGTTTTTAGTTGGACCTATTGAAATATGATGTGGCGGCTGGAGCAGTGTGTGACAAAGGACACTGGACACTCATTGTAAGTAATCTTAACATATTCAAACACAACCATGAGACCGTCGGGTAAAGGAGAGTATTGGCTTTAATGTTTAATTTCATATTTTAAGATCATGTATCTGAAGGAGAGGAGGGCCTTGTTCTTGGACCCATCACCAAGACACATCGAAAAGAGACATAGCACAGAAATACAAGAAAGAAGACGCTCTAAAATTTTATTAGCTTTTCTACACATTTTGCTCTAACAAGCTAGCCTGAGGAAGGTCCTTGTCAGGACCGAAACATCGCGATTAAGGCTTGTTTCGTGGCTTTTTTGAAGCTACAGCCTTGGAGCTTCCTGCTTAGCATTGCTAAGCTAACGCTTCGGGCCTACTAGCGTAGCATAGCCGACTTGCTTTCCATAGCTCCAGGATGAGCAGACGAGGAAACGAGGGGGATTGGACGGTTGTCAGCCATCGACGCGGCCGCCAAAAACACCGCAGCTACGCAGAGCCGCCCGGCAACGACTCCCGCTACCGTTCTCGCCCTTCTTACGGCCGCCAGCACACCTACGCATCCGTAGTAAGAGACGGGCGAGGTGTGTTCAGGGACAACTCCCGACACCGCTACCAAGAGCAAGGCTACCGGCCACAATTTTTTTAACCCTGGACCCACGTGGTCCCGGTTACACAAGCACACGTGTGGAACAAAATGGCACACACAAACCCCCCCCCCCGTATACACAGCAGAGACTCTCTCACAACCACCTGCTGCTATACCACTACAACCAATGGCTAGCACCAGGCCTCTTCCTATGCTGATCCTGTGATTAATACAAGTGATTTATGATGGGCTTGGACTTGCTGATTTGTCATCACAGGAGCTGGATGATTTGTTTCGGGACCCACCACCGCCTAAACCGCAAGTCTCCAGTTTTGCTGGTACTCTGACTCTGAGAAGCTCTAGCAGACTCAAAAGAACTGTTCAGAGCCGACTAGACCGGAACTTCACACAGACAACATTACACATACTCTCTACACCAACCTCAGCGTCACGCAGGCCCACTAGACACATCAACACAACCAACAAGATGAAGAACTGGGGTTTGACTGTGAGCAAGAAAATGCTGATCCTTGGGGACTGTAACTTAGGCAGACTCCCACCTTTCACGTCACCGGACCTACAGATTGACAGCTATCCGGAAGCTACTTTCAGGCATGCTGAGGTCATAATTGCCAAAGCCATTTCCCTCACTGCAGTTGAACTGGTCATCTTGTCATTTGGCCTCAATAACAGACAACAAGATGTTAAACAGACAGCCATTAAACAACTGCAGACTGCGGTTAGGACTGCAAGGAACAAATTCCCACTGGCTGAGATCTGGGTGCGTATAATTAATTACTCCAGGTATCTCCCTTTGGGTGAACAGGGGAATTTGGCAGAACTGAACTCACATACCGCCAAATTTTACAAACACATACCAGAGTTGCCAGTGGAGTTCTTTGAAACGGAACGAGACAACATACACTGGACTCCAGAGACTGGCCGACACATACAACACTGGAGTGACCATGTAAACTAGGTTTCCCCATAAGCCTGCCTAAGCAGGAAGGGTCTAAAAATGTTTTGGTTCTGACCAAAAAATTCCAATTGACTCCCCCCCCAATTTACTCTACTTAATAGAGGACTAAATTTTATTCCTACTAAAGGCAGTAACAAAAATATTATTGAGCAAAGTAGATGGGATATTCAGCAATATCACAGGAGATTAAAATTGGCAACATAACATTTAAAAATAAACAAGATTCGGAACCACCGCCGTTCACTCCCAGATCAGACTGGACTCCTCCTAATAGCAAACTGCCCACTGAGATCAATACTCTTATCCAGCAGGACATCAATCATTTTGATGTAAATTTTCAGATTTGTCGTATAAAGCCTAACCTCAACAAAGAGGAGGCCAGAGCATTAAAAGAGCTCAGCGACAACAAACAACTTGTCATCAAACCAGCGGATAAGGGCAGTTCAGTTGTTATTTTGGATAGAGAACAATATCTCTGGGAGGGATACAGGCAGTTGAATGAGAAAAATTTCCTCGATTACTACCTCAATCCTCTCTCAGTGGGACACCCCAGTTACATTAAAGACACTTATGATTTTGTGGAAAAAATTTAAAAACTCCACATCCCTCAAAATGCCATCCTATTCACCATGGACATTGACAGTCTATACACAAATATTGACATCAAAGAAGGCATACAAGCCATAAAAAATATATTCCAAAAATATTCTAACAAAAGCAGACCAGACAAATAATTACTTCAATTATTAGAGATTCATTTGACTAGAAATGACTTTGAATTTAATGGTGAATCCTTTTTGCAAATTAAAGGCACTGCTATGGGCAAGAAATTTGCACCAGCTTATGCCAATATTTTTATGGCTGAATGGGAAACTTCTGCCTTGGCCTCTTGCATTAAAAAAAAAAAGGTATCTGGATGATATCTGGGGTGTGTGGCCCCATTCGAGGGAGGATTTTGAGATATTTTTGAACACTCTGAATAACCATAACAGCTCTGTGAAACTGTGGATTTTTTGGATACCACCACATTAAGGGGACTAATTTTTTGACCACGTCCAAACTGGATATTAAGGTATTTTTGAAGGAGACAGACACTCATGCTCTGCTTCATAGATCTAGCTATCATCCTAGACACAGATATGCTGGACTGGTAAAATCCCATATTTTACAGAATATGTACCCAGAAGGAGGATTTCAGCAGGACACACCATCATGCGGCGTGTTTGTGTGCAAGGTAACTAACTGATTATCTCTCTGTCAATCTGGCACTGTAACATTAAAATTATACTTATCACAAACTCATGATCTCATAGCTCGCAGAACAAATCCTGCCAGGGAAAAATGTCCAGTTCCCTGTGCACCAGGAGGGGGTAGCCAGGTTGAGGCTGGACATGGCAACATCTTTGTTAAAAGACGCTCAGGTATACTATACAAGGTAAACAAAATATATCTATAATCAAAATGTCTGCAGACTTTGTTACATGCCTGTATTTTACCTGTACAGATGACCTATCCCAGCTGTGTTGGGCCTGTGGGGAGGACAGCTCAGGGGCTGACATTGATGAATGGGCAAGAATATTAATTTAACTTCAGACCAACTTTTGTCCAAAAGACTGGGAAGAACCTTGGATGGATTACATAAATATCACTGGGTGATGTCACATTTACACAGAAATTTCATTGACAAGAATATTTTCACTCACCTAACCTGCATGTTACTTTTGGAGGACACGGGAGCACCTGAAGTAAACTCACTGAATATAAAGAGAACATGCTGACTCCAAAGACCCACAACTAGGATTTCAACTCAGAATCTGACACACATTAGCATACAGGTTTAAGAAATAATATGGTATTCTCCAAAGTTATGTTTTTTTCTTTTCCCTTTCAGACTGAGTACACCACATGCAAACTGTGGTATCACCTCTCCTGTGTTGGACGTCCCTCCACAGAGGGAGACTATTTATTCACTGCATGTTGTTGAATAAAAAAAATAGATATTTTACTGATCATTATTGTTGTCCTTCCTCACATTATTGGGTAAGCCCAGTTGCTATTATAACAAGACACAAAACTTGCATTTTAACTTATTTTTCTTTAAATCAGAGCTGCCGTTTTGCCTATTCTGTTGTGTTGAACCATTTGATTTTCGTGGGTTTGAATGATGCAAGTATAGCTACAATATGCTCTAAAGCTATCATTACACTGTATGTCAATCTATAATCTACAATACACACAAGTTTGCCAATACCTGGAATAAAAGTAGAAACACCACAAGCACTGTTCTTAAGGGTTTTAGAAGCATTAAGGTTTTATTATTGTACAGCGTTTCTTAATGATGTCACAACAAGATGGACACGTGGATTGTCATCTCTTGCCTTAGTGACATGCATCAGAAGTTGTAATGATCAAAGCTCCAGCGGTCGAATCCTGCACGAGTTTTCTTTTTTATTAATCCATGAGACCAGATGACGATTTTCGTAATGAGGACCAAATTAATGTTTCAGCAGACTGTTCTGTTTAAAAGACGAAGTAATGAGATTGTTTATTTCCTGGTTAGTCGACAATGGGTCCTAACAAGTTACTTCAAACACCAGTTAAACTGTCGAAGGCGATTATTCATGTAGATTCCAAATTTGGAGTTTCCAGTAACGACTACCATGCAAAGTAGTATAAAACATAAGGCTGTACTGTTATAAGTGTAACAGCAGGAACCTACAGACAGCAACATTCACCCGCTACCTATAGCTTCAGGCTGAGTGAATGTAGCTCGGAAAGTCACTGGAATCTCAGCAGTTTCCCACGACAGCTCAAGAAGGCTCAAATGTGTCCAATTCCAGCCACTCGGTCACTCGCGTAATTTTCCGGTGTTTACAAGTGACGTAAATTCATACACATTTCACAAGCTAGGTATCAAATTTCATAAATATCTATACACATTTAATCATATAAAACACTAAGTTACGAACTTAGTCACGAACAAGAAGCGGGAAGCCTTAAATCCCACAGTTACTTCATGTAGAGAATCGGTATTGGCTGATAAATGGAAAAATAATAGCTTTGAGTACATAGCCTGCACTTCTTACAAGTAGGCCTATCTGTAACACTGTGAAGGGACAGGAAGTTTTAATAAAGGGTTAATATCGAGTAGGCTATATGAATACACCAACACCGACAAAAGTAAGTGTCCGGAATTGGATACGAATTTTGAATCTCAGAAATAGGTGCGCTATCATTCATTTGCAGGGACTGGAAGGAAATCAATTACAAGTTAAGGTAAAAGCGATATTAAACTTTAAAAAAGACAGATGGAGGATTGTCAATTTATGAGAAACTTCAGCGAAAACAGTACAGGATGAAATATATATGATTGTGATTTTTTGGTCATATTCTGTCCGGAATTGGATACCCTGATGTTAACGTCTTGGAACCCCCTCCTTTACGTACTGATAACGCTCTACTCAAACCCGCTTCCAACCGGTACATATCGGTTTGTCTTTGCTTTTGCTTCTAACCGGCTATGGTGCTAGCTCTGCTAGCTTTGTCTCTACCAGCAGGCTACTACATTGACTAGCTGTTACATAACTAGCACAGCTGCTTACCTATTAGAACGTACTGTTTACATTATTAAAAACGGAGCACGGTCACTCAAAATAAAAGCGCAAACCAATACTACTGTGCTGATGTACAAACGTGCTACCGGGCTACTTGTTAATAGAAGGAGGAGGCAGAGAACAAGCAGGCTAGTTGCAGAAAAACACAAGTAAGTTGAAACGTTAAATAAAATTGCTAAATGTTGGGACAGAGAACGTTAATTGGGTAAAACTGCAGTTGATTCGACGTAGTATTTGGCAATGTGTAATTTTGACGTAAGGCTTAGAAGTGAACAAGAAAGTTGATAAGACACTGAAGTTTTTTTTTCAGAACAAGCAATGATGCTAACTGCCAGTAGTTGTAATGCAATGTCAAAATCAAAAGGTCTTTACTTGAAACTCAAAAGGCTAGCGAGTACTTGAGCAACAGAGTGACACGGTGTCACCGAGCACACAAACCACGGGCTTTAAATACAAGGCTTAACGAGACTGAATTCAGGTGTTGCAGGGACTGACACAAAGCCGTTCCAAACACTTGCGCCCGTTTATGCAGTTTCCACTAATTACTACCAAAGTATATAAGTCACACCACAAGATAAAATAGCTAGATAATATAGCAAAATAAAACATGAAATGGTTCCCCGTCTCTGGAGAGAAATGACCCACAATATCATATCACGCATCACCACATATCATCTTTGGGTGAGCCACCATTAATTTAAAGGTTTTATTCTATCATTTGGTTTTTATAGAATTGGATAGGTAAATATGTCTGTATGACATTTTTGGCGGAAGTGGTTTTGTTCAGACGCCTACATTAAATGATGCAGAAACAGTGAAGCCATAACCTAGACCATGACCTACATTTAAACTTATGTCAGTTGAGCTAAAACTTTGTAATATGTTTTGGAATGTAGTGATGACAGATTTATTTCCTTGTAGGTTTGACTTCAAAGCCAAACAGATTCCAATCTATGATTCACTTATGCTTTATGCAAAAATCAGTGATAATGACATGGACCTCCTCAGATAAAGAGAGAGTTACATACAACATCTATCATTTATTGGTAAGGTAATGTGACATTATGATCATACTAAACTATTGCCACCTTCTTCTGTTGTAGAAATGTCTTCAGATTTTCTGGTGGCCTTCAAGGTTGGACTGTGTATCCTCCACGGTGGAAGCAGCAGGGCCCTCATTTATCAATCTAACGTAGAAACCAGCGCAGATCCGAGCGCAGAAATCATCTTACGACAGGGTTCACGTGTGATTCATGAAACGTTCGTATCTCGCCAATCCCAGCATAAGAATGATCGGGCGTTGATAAATGTGGAGGCTGAAAACAATAGTCATTTAAATATCACGCCCCTAAATATTCTCAGTTTAGAGGCCTCGCTCCCAGACTTTACAACATGGAGAGGCGGAATACGTCTAAGAAGCGAAACTTCTCCGACCTCGAAATAGAAACTCTAACGTTGCCAAGTCCAACTGAACCAATTAGTTCTATATAATATTTTGCCATAGGCTACATATTTTTAATTGATGAATATGTGGCTGCATATGCTTAGATGCCAGTCAGAATACTATATGGTCTAATCCTAACAGTTCTCCGACTCAGCCAGATTTACTATGCTGCACCGCAAGTCCACGCTGACTCCAGAACTTGCGTACACGAGTTGAGACTTGATGTGAGATTTGATCGTAGCCTCCGCTCACGTCCAAATTGATAAATGCCGAGCTTTGCGTGGAAATGACCGTACGCCCAGTTTTCTGTCGTACGTTTGTTTTGTAAATGAGGGCCCAGGTCTCTGTTAATTGTGGAGTTTTCGTGTGTTCTGTGAGTTGCCTGTTCTGTGAGTTGCTTGTCTTCTTGTTCAGTGCATGTGTGGTCTGTGGGTTCATCAAAGTCAATTGCTTTGTTCCCAACTAGGCAGCTGAAAATGAAGTGCAGGACTCCTCGTATGCGCCATGCTACCCAAATGCTGAAAAATGTGAATGCTGAGGTTAGACTAATTGATCTCTTAATATGTATATAACATTTATACTGGTAATAAGAGAAATGCTATGGTTACAGCAAAGGTCTTTGTTACACAGAACTTCGCACCTACGGCGGAAGAAATGTTAAAGATGGAAAAAAAGGAAATTAGACTACAGGAAGCTAAAAAGCAAAAAAGACAGACTCCAGCAGCCATTGCCTGGCCTGGAAAATAAAGTCATGCTTGTTCCAGCGAGCAACTGGGACAATCAGGTATGTACAACGGAAATGACAACGCAACCCTATTTATATAGCACTTTACACACAACGCAGTTGATAAGGTCAGTTATAGTGAAGTCACTTATGATTATATGGAAAAACACATTTTGGAATATTTGAAATGGACAAACTTGATTGTACTTCAAAAGGTATTGTGGAAAATTGGTAAAGTTGTCCCACTTCTGTTTTTTACCAGTGTTTTCCATGACCACATAAAGCACTACCCATGGGTACAATGCACAACTTGCAGAAACTGGCTGCATTTTGAGTGTGCTGGTGTGGAGGGCGACTGGACGTCGAAGGATTTCCTTTGTGGATGCAACCTTATCCCAGATGTGTAAGAATAATCTCATACGTGTCAGACCCATGGCTGCCATTGAAATCAAAGTGATAATTGTTATAGCTGTGTTTGATAAAGAAGATTAGGGAGGATAACATTGTGTGTGTTTATTGCAGGACCTGAAAACTCCCAAAACGGGATCTGGAACAGATGGCGGTGAAGCAACAGCTGCCACCTGGCAGTTTTTTGGAGACATGCATGAGGTGTTGGGTGCCAGGCCTTCAATGGACCCTGCTGTTGTGGTCGCATCTTTAGGTCTTGATGCTGATTCCACGTCAATACTTCTGGTAAGGTTTGAAGATTAGCTACAATCATATTGATGTCTTTGCACTCAATCACATGTATATATAATTATTATCATGTTATTTTCTAGGCTACCTCCAGATGACTATGTCTTTAACCTCTTCAGCCCTAGGCCTATTTCTCAGGCCTCCTGCCCGAAATGACATGCCCAAAATGAATAGAGTATATCTCCACAACTACAAGGGCTATATGAATAATCTTGGTATCAAAAGAAAGGTAACACCTGTGAGGTGGCTGCAGAAGTGTTAGAAGTCAGAATCAATGTAGATGTTACTGTGTCAGAGTAAATTCAGCTAGAACATAGTAAAAAATGTAAATTTGTATTTCCGTCTAAAAAAAAATCATCATTTAGAGTGAATACCACCTTGGAATTATGGGATAGTAGCCCAATTTATGTAGGGAGCAGTAGACCAATATCTGATGAGTACTTGTGCCAAGATAGATGCTAATAAAGTGAACCAGAGCAATTTTAGAGAGGTTTTAGTAGAGGTAGGTCCAGGCGGACCACCAAATGGTGCCATTTGGGTACCTTTGGGTACCATCTGTGCCATTTGACCTTTCTCAGGTACTAGACTGTAAAACTAATTTTATTTCACTGACATATCACTATAGGTATTCATTCCATCCAAATACAACAGTTTTTGACTTGTTTTGAAAATTCACCCAGACCTCTATATATTTTCCCATTCAAAGAAAACCATACAAAGGAAATGAAGTTTGTCTCCAACTGGAGCAGATATATTTTAAATATTGGACCTTACATAACTGAGAAAAACAAAGGCAAAAACACAGGTAAAAACAACAGTCACTTTTTAGATAAATACAACACGCTGGCAAGAACTTTGTACATCTATCTATCTAACATCTAACTACATTTATACTAATGTCCGTCGTGCCACTCCTGGAAGCAGTTCTTTTTTGAAGTGAAGCACAGAGGGACCTGGCACTTCCTGCAGTACACAGGCGTCTTCACTCTTTGGATGCCAGTATCCTGGCACCTCCTGCAGTACCTCCTGGATTGGGTAGCATCTGCCCCATAATACATAGGCATGCAGGTGGGTGGTGGTGGTGGTGGTGCTGAGCCTTCTGCAAACTCCAGCATTTCTGCAGCAAGCTTCTCCCTGAAAATCTTCTGGGTGTGTGGCTTTCTCATGGTAGGGTCATTCCTTATCTTGTACAGCTCCTTGTGGAGAAGGAAACTGTTCACCACTGCAATGTCCACAAAATGGTAAAAAAAAAGTCTTATACCATTTCATGGTTTTGTGGTGGACACTGTAGTAACCAATCAAAGCATCGGACAAATCCACACCGCCCATGCTTCGATTGTAGTCAACTACTGAGTCGGGAATAGACACAGTCTTAGTCTGCCACACACCAGCCTCTTTCACTTTCCGTTTTACAGTCTGTCCACTGAATGCTTCATGCACTGTAGAGCACATGGTCACTTCACGGGTGTCCATCCACTTCACAAACAGGAGTTTGTCTTTCCTTATCCACCGCAAATCTCCCCCCTCAGCCTTTCTGGGTAAGTCATTTTGTTCAGTCTTTGGAAAACCAATACGAGTCTTCCTAATGGTCCCACAACAACCGATGTTTTTGCTGGACAAATCCTGAAAGAGGGCAGGGCTGGTATAAAAATTGTCCACGAAGAGTGTGTAGCCCCCACCGAGCAGAGGGAATGGCATAAGGTCCATTACTGAGGAGTAGCTCAGACCCTGGCCTGTGGCGAACTCACTCTTACCTGTGTACACAAAAAAATTCCAGGTATAGGCTGTTGAGGCGTCCGCAAGCACAAACAGTTTGTACCCCCACTTTGTGGGCTTGTCCTTCATGTACTGCTTCATACTGATGCGGGCCTTGGATGCCACCATCCTTTCATCTATGGAGATGTTTTTATATGGATGGAAATGTGCTTGGCAGGCAGAGACTATCTCAGTGTACAGGGGCTTGATTTTGAAGAGTCTGTCATATTCGGCAGTGTTCCTCTTGCGGTCGTTGTCCTCATCTTTTGGGTGCTCAGGTGCAGTGACCACAAGATGGCTTCAAAGCGGTCCCGTGTCATTTTTTCACTGGGGAAGTGGAAGTTATATGGCCATTCCCTTCTCCAGTAGTCCGATCTCTGATGGACACTTACAAGGCCTGAGAAAATTATAATGGCCATGAAAATATAAAAATCCCTCACCGTCAGCACTTTCCACACCAACTTCCTTCCAGCCTGTAATCTCTTGATGGCGTTGGCATTGGTGTTGTCAATGACACTTTGGACAACGGAAGCGCTAAAAAACAGCTGGAAAAGAGAAAGGGGAGACCAGGATGCGGTAATGTGGGGCCAGGGACCCTGGCTGGCATGAATCTGAGTGGGTCTGGTTTTTTGTCTTTCTCCTCTCTGTTGTGCCACCTTTCTTCTTCCTCTTCCTCTCTCACTCTTGAAGTGGCAGACCCACCTCGACCACGCTTCTTTGGATTTGCTGATTTGTAAGAAGCTTTCCCTTTTCTTTTGGGTTGCTTTTCTTCAGGTGAGTCTGAATCCGATGAGGAAGACAGTGGCTGAGGAAGGGGATCAGAAGTGCGCCTGGAGCGAGTGGAGCGGCCTTGCTGTGGCTGAGAGGGGGGGGGGGGGGGGCAGATGTTGATGGCTGAGAGGTGGGGGTAGGTGTTGATGGCTGTGGCTGAGGGGGGGGGGGGCAGACGCTGGAGCAGAAGCATGTCGAGTGGAGCGGTGCTGTGGCTGAGAGGTGAGGGTAGGTGTCGATGACCGTGGCTGTGGCTGTGGCTGAGAGGGGGGGGGCAGACGCTGGAGCAGACGCTGGAGCAGAAGCACGTCGAGTGGAGCGATGCTGTGGCTGAGAGGGGGCAGATGTTGACGGCTGTGGCTGATGAGGACGGGCAGATGCTGGTGCAGAGGCGGTTGACGTAGATGGCTCATCATCATCATCATCATCATCACTGTGGAACCAAATGTAGAAGAAAAAGAAATATATTCATTCACTGGCCTAGTTTTGAAAATGCAAAGGAACAATATATGGATTTTGGGGTAAACAAGCCCTGTACTGGGGAAGTCAACAAACAACAAACAAATATATTCATTCACTGGCCTATAGTTTTGAAAATGTAACTCCAAACAGACAAGTAACAATATGTTGGGGTAAACAAGCCCACAAACAATCCAGTTTGCGCCAGTTTGAGTGAGTGCATTTACTAAATTCATTGCAGGATAATACGGTAGATAGATCGGTAATTTGACACCAAATCAATAAGTAATCGATAACAAAACAGAGATTACATACCTTTCCGATGATGGAATTAGATAATCTGAATTACTACTGTTGTCCGGGTCTTGTTCTTGCTGCAGGAGGTCCTCATCGTCCGATGAAGAGTCCACAGGAAAAACACTGGCCCCGCTGTCAGTAGCGAGCATATCCAGTACCTCCGCAATCGTAAATTTTTTTTTTTTTTCTTCCCTGCCTGCCATTATTTCCTCGATAAAATAGCAAGAAAATAGAAAATAACAACAGCGAAATCCAAATCGATCAATGTAGTCGATGGCCTGCTGTGCGCTCTGCGCTTCGGTGCGTAATGACAACTGAGCTGTCAGTATGTGCCGGTCAGTACGCGGGGATATATCTCAGGAATCCATTGGTCAATTTGGATGATTGACACCTCTATCGAACCGTCAGAGCCAGTAGAATCGAGGGGCAGTCCCCAAATTCATGTCAACAACACCATGCGCCAACCACAAGCAAGCAAATACAAAGATCCAAAGTGTACGAAGATTACCTACTACACATTAGAAACCTCCTCCTGGCTATGTAAACACCCAGGGACTGTCAGGAATCATTTCAAAATGACAAAGAGACATTGGAGTAGCCATTAGCAGTGGTGTTATGCCCTCGAACACAACTTTTGATCACAAAACAGCAAAGATAAGACATAATTTATGGTTCTGCCTGTATAAAGTGAAGTTTATTTTTGCTCTTCTTCGGCTGCTAGTTCAGTGAGTTTTGGTCACATAGTGATAGGACTTGCACCGTTGCAATCTGTGGCGTCTCAGCTTTCATAGGACATATCGTTTGTGCGGGTAGCATGAAGTAGCAAAATCGCTAGCGCCACAGATAAGCGCGTGCACCGTTAGCGTGTTTTTGCTCCGTGCTTATGTAGTTGCTTGGTGTTGGAATTGTGTTTCGTTTAGGTAAAAATGGTTGTCATGGGCTTTTAGCCGAGCTTCTTCCCGTTAAGTGGATGTGCCACATGAATATGTTGCTACATGTTAACATGCCCTTATATGGCGTTTCCTGCAAGATGGCGGAGCTGCCCCCGGAGCTCGTGATGAAGAGGTTAATATGACTATCGTTACCAATGACGTAAGCATCCCACTATTGTTTTGTATTCAAGAATTTTTGGTTATGCATAAATCATGTCACTTTGTACTTTTCCCTTATTTTTATAGACATGTTAGCATAAACCACTTTATGTTGCCTGAGGAACAGCGGCAAGCTTAAAACACATTGCAATTCACAGTACCTGCCATTCCAAGCCTGTCTTGTGTTTTGTGCCTTTTAGTGCCTGTATTTGTGCATGCATCAAATGGCTCGACACCTTTTTTCTTTGTGTCATTAGGAACACAGCAACCTACATGCATGCTCTTGTCTGTGTTTGTTTCAATTTGTGTATATGCACTAATGAGAATGATTAAGGCGTAATTAGTCTGCCCTGACCAGTGCAACAAAGCTAACAGAAGAGTCAGGGAGATGTCAATTAAACAGTCTGTTCACACCTCACAGTCCTAAGAACAGGTTTAATCAGCCAAATTACAATCACATGTGGGTTTACCATGGTGTGCAGAGCCTTTAACCCTCTAGACCCCAGTAGAATTCTAGAATGCTGCTGCAGTTCACTGAGAACCCTCACTTAAATGAACATTTTCTTACTCAATCCAAACAAACAGCTCTATCTCAAAAACAAAAAGAAATTGACAATCACAAGTTGTTTTCATTTTAAAAAACAACTTTCTCTTTAATTTGGTACCAAATATGTGGCATGTGTAGCTTTTTAGACTGAGTTTAATTCAACACATTTAAAAAAATACCCAATAAAACAACATATTGCACTAAAACTGTTGAGAATTTGTAAATCGCTATTTCATTTAAACCAAGTGGGCTTTACAACTCACTTGAGTAGGGAATAACCATAACCATTTTCATTTGTCTATAGTTCAATGTGACTTTCAAAAAATGTAACAAATATAGAAAGTAAAAATCACAGTCGATCACAAACTTTTAACAGAAAATTCATAGGAATAGTTAGATTCAAATACATTTTCTATAAAATATGGTAAGAATTGGGCATTTAGGTAATTACAATAATATTAATTTTACCAAGAGTTAGAGACATCACTAAAATAGACCAAACCATAGAAATACAGACTCAAGAACAAATTGTTGAATTTGAATTGAACAAACTGCCATGCATTCAAACAGCGCCATCATCAGGCAGATATTTTACAGCATGCCATGAAACTCTTGGAAACATGGTCCCAGTTTGCACAATGGCACTGCAGAGGTGGAGCATCCAAAAGTTGTTTCTACACCCAGCCCACACTTTGCCCTCCGTCCACTTCTCCGACAAGCAACACACCCTCTCTTGCGTCCACCGAACTTGACGAGAGAGTGACCCCCTTTACCCCCCCCCCCCCCCCCCTTTTATCAGAGATTTCACTCTTGAATTGAATTCAACATGGATGATTTATTACAGAAATAAATACAAATTTGGAAAAGATAATGCATATGGAGTCAGCTCTGTAGTCCAAACTCATCAGGAGCCCGACTTGATGGTTGATGGATGGAGATCTGCAAATCTTAAGCACAAAACATGACATATTGTAAGACAGCGAGTATTCCCAAACATAACACCCAGGGTAGTAATTTCACGACGGCCATGGCCCTCGCTCTGGCCGTGATGCCTGTACGCCCCTACAGCCACCATGGCATTTGTGCCCTGATACTGTCAAAATCTCAAGGTTGCTTTAAAAGTGTCAGTGGTCTCTTAGAACTGCAGCAGTCCTTGTAGCTTGGACTGGTTGTGTGCATGCGCGCGCCAGCATCACATTGCATCAAAGCCACTAGCAGGCTACATTGAATTCATTTCGGAATATCAAGAAAATGGGTGCGCAACTGAGAAGGACTATATGCAGGTAAGCAAGCTAGCTAGTTATCGATAGATAGATAGCTGACTTGTTTAGTGCTTAACTGAATCAAACCTCTCTGTTTTTAATACCACTCAACGTTAATACTTAATACGTTAGTAACTTACTTCGATACAGCCACCAGATGGCGACAAAGAGCCAGAGCTCCCACCATAGAGCTCCAGTCTGTCTGGACTGAAATGGCTGGTGAAAATCCTCGGAGGATCTCTATTACCCCCTTTACACCTTGCATTAAAATGCGTTTTGGGTGATCGGATTGCAATCGGATAGTGCTTGACCGCATGAAAGTACAGGTGTAAATGCACCCAAGACGCATTGAGGATGGATTGTGATCCGATCGGCCAAACCACCTCCGGAGGTGGTCAGGGACGCATTGTGACCACATTGAACACAAGTGTAAATGCAATTGCGTTTTGAAACCACATACAACAACTACGTGGGCGGAAATACGTAATCGCGCGCGACTTTCGTCTTCGGCATTCAAGTTGTTGAAGACGGCTTCTTCCCTTGCTTCCAAAAGCAAGCGTAAGTCCATAAAATAGCATGGCTTCACGGATGGGTATCATCTTTTTATTTTTTTTTTGACCTGTGCAAACGAGAGGAGGATGTGACGTTCGGTTGTTTGAGCTGGACAGAGCAATCGGATCTTAATCGGATCTCAATGTGGACACTGGAGACACATATTAATACCAGGTGTAAATGTAATCAGGTTAAATCATATCTAGATACAATCTGGATACGAGACGCATTTTAATGCAAGGTGTAAAGGGGGCCATTGAGTCAGAAACGGTCTCAAACTTACGGTAGAAATGTGAGTAACTAAAATCTGCCGTTTTTGGCGAAAATAACATAAGCCTTGGTGAAATATTTTGGCAAGAACATAGATTTTTGTCAGTGTGACTGTAAAATGTGAAGTTTGACTGCTCCGTTTCCCCGGAAATGGCGGACGTTGTATCGTTCCAGTCGTGGTGCGTTTAGGGTCATTGGAGAGTTCAGAATTTCTAGTTTCCAGCGATACCAAGCAAGCATGTTATTGTAGACTGTTGTATTGTAGACGAGAAAATTATCCCGGATCTTTTGATCACAACTTGCTCTTATATTTACGAAGTTTATATTTGTACGACTTTATTGTTAAAATACTTCGTAATGAGACATAGTTTGGACAACATACAGTTGGTTTACGGATTCTGAAAGCTCAAGACCCCATGTTTTCAAAACAGTATAACATTCATATCTCCTATTAATAGACCATCTTCCATCGCGATTTTTCGTAACTCCATCGGCCTTAACAGGATATTATTTGTAGGCTCCAAATCCTCTTATTTCACTCAGTGGCCTTTGTGCCCTGGCATGTGGCCTTTGTGCCCTAAAAAAAATTGTGACACCAAAGGCCAAATGGCTTTGCCTCTAAAATGACGAAATTCCAAGCCTGATAACATCTATGGATTAGATAGGAAAGTGGCCAGTTTGGGTCAGGTTCTTAAATGAGCTTCTTTTAACTCGTACTTTAGAATTCACTTCAATTGAATGTTATTACTACATAATACATATGAAACAATAACATGGATACACTTACATGGACACACTTAGACTTTTGCTTTGTCCCTCAACTGATGGAGAGTTTTACTAGTATGCAGTTGTTGGCAGAGGGCTGGAATCCACCTCGAAGAAAGGCAACTGTTGCGTTTTCTGCTTCGTTGTCCATACTGAGGAAGGATCACGCAGAACATATCTTCTGATACAATACATTTATTCTTTCCTTCACAGCACTGGAAAAACATCAGCAGCCATGGCATGTGCTCTTGTAAAAACAGGAAGAGAGAAAAACAATGTGTCCGCCCAGAAAATGAGCAATAGTCACATGGAGTGCACGTCACCGAAACCAGGACGTATGGTTTACAATACAAGCGCACAAAAAGACTTCTGGTCGTAAACCATTTAATATGGGAGCATATAATTCTAACAAATGATTTATACAACTTAAAATTAATATAAATAATGTAACAGATGAGAGCACATAACTTAACACAAACCTAAATGAAAAATGAAAACGCCAATAAGGAATAGGTGCATTACCCTAATGAGTATGTTTTTATGCTAAATATTCTTCATGTAGAAAATAACTCAAAAGGCTATTGCAGAAGATGCTTGTGAAACAGTAAGACTTGAGTCATTAATTTAAGATAGACAATAGATAAAGCCCTTAAAACCAGTTGACTGATTTAGAAATTTATAGAACAAGTACGGTCAGATAGAGATACTACTCATCCATTGTTGACAAAATATCCAGGCAGAATCAATAACTTCAAAATCATATATACACTCAAATTGCCATTTTTGGTTTATGCAAAGAAAATCTTCTCAATGACAACTCTACAAAATATTTCTATTCCCTTTTAACATTTTAGTCTTTTTTTTTGTACATTAACTGAAAAGCGTCCGAAAAACTAAATTATTAGAATAGAAGTTCAATATAAATTTAATTAAACTCAAGTTCCATTTGTCCAAGTTTATTCTTGGAATTTCAACATTTTGGCAGGAGACAAACACTGGCTTGTGTCATCTTCATCTGACCATTCCATGTGAAGGGCTACTTTGTCAGTGCTTGTAGCTGTCATGGCTGTGGGAGCACTGATGGCAGCAGTGATGTCAGCAGGACTTGTGGTAACTGCAGCAGTTTTGGTAGCAGCAACAATGCTGGTAGCAGGAGGAGTCATGATCGGCTGTATAGGCCATAAGGTGAACTAAGAAAAAGTGGCTAGAAAGAGTGATTTTCGTTCCCACACCTGGGCACTACTTTTTAATGCGTTTTTGCACAGACAACACCCTTATGGACTTTGTGTTAAAAGTTCTCCACAAAATATCCTGCAGTTTTTTGTCACGACCCATAAATGTATATAAATGTGAATTAAAAAAAATGAAAATCTTATGCTGCTGGTTTTGCTTGTAACATTTATATTCATTTTAGCAACACAAAATATCTCTCAAACTGACATTTATGCATGTACCTAAACATCTGAGACTCTATTGGTGCATTAGTATACTCAAGTGTGAATTTAGACCATGAAATATGGCAAATTTGTAGAAAATACACTTCAACTTCAGTGATTGGCACCAAGCAAAATTAAACGCACATGGTAAATTTTTGCAAAACACTTATTTATACATCAAAATTTTCAGTAGCCACTGTGTAATCAGAGGAAGAAAAAAAAAAAGCACATTTTGGCCCAAGATGGCTGAAATTAATCAAAATGCTACCCCACCCCCTATAATTTTGAATAATGCCAAAAATGGACAATTCTACAATAGATGCATTACAGCTCAAAATCAGCCCAAAATATGGTATGCAATTATGTGTTAATGTCACAGCATGTCTCATCCTTGCATTCAATACATTATGATGATTACATTATCATTACTACATTATTCATAGATTATATATTATGATGTATAATGTCCTAGTCCATTTAAAAGTGACACAATTTGTGATGAACCTGTTAGATTTAAATGTTTGTGATTTGACCTTTTTCAGTAGTTACTGTCACTTCATCCAGTTTCCGAAGCTGAATTTCCAATTCTTCTGGAGTTTGTGTATTTATATCTTCAACAATCTGTTGCAAATGATAAGATGATATATGGAACTGCTTTTCTCTCTGTGCAATCTGTAATGTCAGGACTGCTTTTACTTTTGGTTTGAGGGTGGATATTCGGACACGGTCACCACATTTGATGCTGAAACTGTCTGGGTTGAAGTCAGGAAAGGATGTTCTACAATTCTTGCAAATGAAGGTCCTCTTAATGTTGACTCTTGCAATTTGGCCAGTGACTTTTTTCCTCATTGGTTGGCGTTATTTTGTTTGCTTGTCCAGAGGGTGAGGGTGTGGCGTGGTGCTGATGATTTTGCAGGTATTGAATGTCTTGACTGTCACTTTTTCAAAACAATACCAGCAATTGATTGTTATATGTTGTTGTCCCCAGACAGTCATATTGTCACTTCCTGATGCATCACTAATGAGGTAGGATTTAAATGGTATCGTTTCACCATTACTTGTGTCCTGCTTTCCAACATTTTTCAGCTGAACCACTTTGGCAGTGATGTTTACCTAAGAAGAGAATATATTATTTTTTAGATATTTTCCTCAAAAATGAAAAAGTTGTTGTAAGACTGAGTACAGAGGATAGTATTTTTGTAATTTATTTTTTTATAGGAATCCAAGTCAAAAAGAATTATAACTAAAGACCATAGCAAAAATCGTTCTTGGAAGAATCAATTACACCAAAAGCTGAGACAAAATACAGTTCAGATTGTAGGTGGAATGCGCTTTTAACAATTTTTTATTATTGTCACAGATATCCAATCGTTGGGAATAAACTTCAATTGAATTAAATAATGTCCATTCAAATTTATAAAAGATCTTACTTGTTCAAAATCCTTGACATTGGGTACATCTTTGATCATTTTGTTTCTGTTGCTGTATTCGGTGTCATACTCAAATCCGATGGCTGGGTTTAAGATGTATTCTGATTGGTCGTTGTAAATTATTTCCTGGATGCTACTGTGAAACTTGTTTTGCAGTTTTACTTGTAATGTTACTGCCATCCTTTCATAATTTGAAATACGGTTATTTATTATATTTAATTAGCAATTGTAGGAGCATAAGGGTTAGGGTTAGGCAATAGGGTACATGTATACAAACTATAACATTGTATTTTAGTATACTAAACATAATGTTTAATATACTTCTACATACAATACAAAGAATTGTCACTTTGTTATTGTACTTAATATATACTGCTGGTTTAACGCAGATAAACGGGGTGAACTTTGTTCTTCTTACCAGTGAAGTATTTACAGCCACTTTTGGTAATATCTGACAAATTATTAAAGTATCCAGTCATACATAGTTGACCACTTTCCATTCTGCTAGGAAGAAAATAGATTTGTTAAGTTTGGACTATATTTTTCCTACATAGTTTTAATAGTTCTCATTTGTTGTGCATCCTATTTTTAGTTTAATTTGTTGAAGGCTGATCATGAAACAAAACAAAATATTTAAGTAGTTTTACATATCTTTAAGCAATATGTTGTTTCTGTTGAGTTGTTTCTGAATGAATCAGGTCGGACTTTTATTTCAGGTTGATTAGAGCAAATAACAAACACCTGTTCTCTCAAGTCCAAATTAGCTCATGTTGACTCTGGACTTGAGAGAACAGAATGTTTACATTATTTTGCGAGCACACAGCGACCATCAACAGAGGAAAAAAACACGAATGGACCGGGTGAATCATTAGGAGGCAGTCTTTAATACGGCGCACACCTGATACACCAAGCGGCTTTTATTTCAGTATAGTTTAAAATTTTAAAATTGTTTCTGCTGTTTCGCCAGTCTACTTCCACCAAACACCCCAGCCAACATTTGTATGTGGGGCCCATGTGGGTAGTAAATGGGATGAAAAATGGGTCCTATATGGGATTGTCCACGGGTTCCATAATGACCCCATGCCAATTGCCCATGTGGGTTTCATGCAGGATTACACTGGGTGTTAGGTGGGGCCCAGCTGGGCAACATACGCAAGACCCATCTGGGTCCCATCTTCAATCTTTATGTGGGTGCTACACGGGAACTACATGGGCGGAAATCTGGGTTGCAAGTGGGTTTGTCCACGGGTTCCATGTTGGCCCCATGCCAATTGCCCATGTGGGTTTCATGCAGGATTACACTGGGTGTTAGGTGGGGCCCAGCTGGGCAACATACGCAAGACCCATCTGGGTCCCATCTTCAAGCTTTATGTGGGTGCTACACGGGAACTACATGGGCTGAAATCTGGGTTGCAAGTGGGTTTGTCCACGGGTTCCATGCTGGCCCCATGCAGATTGCACACACATGGGTTTCACACTGGACCTAGATGTACACATTTACAGTGAGGGTATAATTAAAACCCTAACTTCTGCTACATCTAGTATTGTAAATACTAATGCAAAATATATATGGCACAATAGGTCAAAAATAAATTTACAGGTAAAGAATGTTGGTGTCTATTCCAGGGGGCCAGTGTGGCTGCAGGTTTTCATTCCAACCGAGCAGGAGCAAACCAGACTCGACTATCAACTGATTTCAGTCTTCACACAGTTGATTAGTCGTATCAGGTGTGCTCTTGCTTGGTTGAATGAAAATCTGCAGCCACACTGGCCCCCTGGAACAGACTAACATTTTTTTCTTGTGAATTTATTATACACACCGGCCCTTTGTGGGACGGTGTGGTTTGCTGTATTGCCCACCCCTGGGCTATGCAACATACCCCATTAACCAGAATAAAAGACTTTGAACAATTTTCAAAAAAAGATGATAAATGCCTCCCTCACTCAGACATACTACTATGTTAACATGACACACAGCATTTTTTTTACACATGGTTACACTTAAAAATGTTGTCCTATAATCCATCATCAGGCAAATCTGAGTAGCAACACCACACAAATAAGTTAGCTAAATATTACCATGGCAGAAAGCATTAGAGCACACGGTGAGACTGAAATCTTTTCAAATTCCACTTTTATTTAACTACCCATCATATTATGTCATGTTTATGTCACAACAACAGTTGGTAGTCCTTTGCATAAGCGTTTACAACCATGCAGCATTAACACTGTGAACTCATGCTGCATTTTTTTTCAGGGAAATCGTTGATGTTGTATACACCATGTAAAGTAAAAGAAAAATATATATGGTAGATGATTTTGCACATTTCGGCCAGAGAGAGAGAGCGAGAGAAAGAGAGAGAGAGAGAGAGAGCTCTGCAGACACGCCAGACCTTTGGTGCATTCTAGACGCCGTGTCCTCCTCTGTCTCTTGCCCCAGTGAACCATTTTGACAGCGCCCTCTCAGCTTCTTGCTGGTTGACTTTTGACGTCAGTGCGTTCTTCTTAAGAGCCTCTGTAAAACAAATTTGGGTTTAAGAATATATAAGCTAACATTACAAATAGCACCTTTGTGCTTGGTACAATCAGGGCAATAATAAAAAAAGTTTGAAAAGAATGGGACAGTTGAAAATTTGTCAGGAAGAAGATGTATGAGCATACAGCCCCCACCTACAGTAAGGAAAACGATAATATAAAAACAAAGCTTAAAGTGGCTATATAAGAGATTCAGCCACTAGATGCCACAGAATTTTATGAAACTGAGAGGGGGATCTAGTTACAGAAACCACTAAATGTGAGCAGCGGTCAGCCGAATGGCATAGCACAAGGTCTGTAAATATGATAAATAAATAATGAATATAATTATAATATAGTTTCAGCCCAAAAACAAGCAGTGGCGCTACATCACACAGCATACTAAACGTATAGGTGTACAGTTTTCACAGTATTGTTTATTGTCCTCTTTTATGGAGCAGTAAACCCATCGAGAAGTACTACTGGGCCCACGACCCTCAGACAATCCTCAAACACTGCAACTACATTAATAATGACATAAGATGCGTCACGGTCCATCTGATTTCAATATCCTGGGGAAAACTCTACATTAGCACATGGCAAAATTTTCATTTTCTACCGTAACTTTGGACCAACCGGCAGTCACAGCGAACGTCAGGGGGGTTTCACTAGCCATTTCAGTCCAGACAGACTGGAGCTGGAGGATTGTGGGATGGCGTTATCTCTTTTCCTTTCGTAAAGGATGGTCCAGTGTATCCTATGCTCACACGCATAACCAACACTGCTGCTAAGATAATAGGTCTCCCCACACCCAACCTCTCAGAGCTCAACTGTAAGGCCATCACACGCATTGCAAATACAACAGTACAGGACATCACAGACCCACTCAATCGCCACTTCACTGCACTGCCCTCTGGGCGCAGGTCCAGGACCCTGAGGTGCAGAAGGGCTCGCTTTGGCAAAAGCCTGATACCTGCAGCCATAGCAGCTCTAACAGGGTGACTCGCTAAGGGAACTATGAGTCTTGTCTTTTTATGTTGTTTATGTGATGATGTGTGTAAAGTGTATTGTTGGTTCTCCTTGTGATGTACAGTTTTGTGAAAAAGAATTTCCCCCCCGGGGACAATAAACTAACTAACTAACTAAAGGAGCTAAGTAAGGAAGCATTGAAGCACCTTTCTTTAGCATTTAGAGAATTCGAACAGCTCTTATCATGGCTGCCACTTAGATACTTTCGGGTCATTTCACTCAGTTAGGAACCTTCCTAAACAAAAAAGACTATTCGACCTCAGCCCCTGTTCATGATCTGCTAATGTTTTGCAAAGGTCATAGGTTACACAGCATATTTTTATGCAATAAATGCGGCTTATTAAGTCATCCTCTCCTTGTGATCACTTTGTTTTAAGTCTTGAATATACCAATCAAACAAAAATTTGAACGCAAATATAAATTGCAGACCACCTGCTGCGCCATCTGACCGAAGCCAACCGCGCCAATATGCCATCCCGCGTGCCTCGTCAGTTTAGGGTTTTTTCGGTGCGTACCACCAGGCCTGAAAAAAATTCTAGGGGAACCACTGCGTCCTGTACTTGAAAAAAGCCTTAAATTTGACTGACCTGCTGAGCGGGGAGGTGTGGACTCTGGGACGGTCGTGGTGACAGTTCCTTGTCGACTCCAGACACATTAAAGCTGAAAGTAAATATAGTGCTATCATTGATTCTATCATTGACTTAATGTATCACAACTAATTCTAATTTTCATTATTGATTCATCTATAAATTATGTTTTTAATTAGTTAAGAAATGAATCATTTACTATGAAATCTTTGTTAATCTAAGTTACTAGAACGGATATCTTCTCATGTGACTCTGGAGAAGACAGAGAACATGAGGGTTTCAGTAAATGTGGGACTGTTCCTTTAAACGTTCCTACCTGTTGAAGGACCTCTGAGCCTCTCTGAACACCTGCGTCTGTCTGCTGTGATCCTCTGAGCTGAGCTGAGCTCACACTGCAGAGTCTGACTACAGTCTATTATAGTTAAGTTAACTAAAACTAAACTAAAAACTAAAATTAGGTGTGAACAAAACATTTTAGTTAACTGAAATAAAAATAAAAACTAATGAAAAATAGAAAACTATAATAATTCTGCTGCTGACCACACAACACATCATGCGCCTGCTGTACAGAGGAAACTTTAACAGAGGCTGAATCCAAATGTCCACCCTCCGGACTTGTGGACTGAACCCTCGCGGACTTCAGTCGTACGTACCGTGACGTGTTCACCATCATCACGTCAAGTCTGCGAGGGCGCGACGAGGGATGAATTGTGGATTTGGACAGACCACGACACTCGCAGACTTCCCGGGAATGAGCCCGCAAAGTCCAGACATTTGGATTCAGCCACACTCTTATACAGTAAATAATGAATCGTTAAAGCATTTTAACTACAACTCAGGTGTGTTGTTACCTGGTAGAGTGTGAGGGACTGGGAGGCGGTCAGCAGCTGGCAGTCCAGCTGTGGTCCTGGTCCTGGTCTGGGTCCTCGACACTGGAAGAACTGAGGAGCTCTTGAGTCGCTCCGAACATAATGAGCAGGAAACAACCGCTCTCTGACAGGATTCTGAAGCAACACAAACACTCAGTGACTCCAGTCTGACTCAGATTACATAAAACACACAAACATGACATGAACACAGTAGAATTATTGGTGAATATATTTACTGCAGTTTAATACATCACTGTGACCTGTCAGCATCTGTCACTCACCTGTCTTGGAGGGCGGAGCTGAACAGGAACCTCACACACCAGGACCACACCTGAGGGTTGACGTGTGTGACTTCACTCAGCCAGCTGTCACATGAAAGGAAGTACAGTCAACTCACACAAATACAATAACACACAAAACAGGCACTCGAGAGCCATTTGAGTAGTTTACAACTGTCTGTGTAGATAAATATTAAAAAATAAATAGTAAATAAATATTTTATCAATACTAATATCAATCATATAATTTGTAGGGCTGCAACTAACTTTTAATTTTCATTGTTGATTATTTTCCAGATTAATCGATAGGTCACTGATCACTGTTTTCCAAAGCAACGTCCACAAATGTCTTGTTTTGTCCACAACCCAAAGATATTCAGTTTAGAGGACTAAAGAAAGCAGAAAATATTCACATTTAAGAAGCTGGAATCAGAGAATTTGGACATTTTTTCTTTAAAAGCGACGATTAAGCGATTACCAAAATAGTTGCCGATTAATATTCTGTCGACTAATCAATTAATCAACTTATCGTTGCAGCTCTACATGTAACCAATTATTTCTTTAAAATACCCACTTTAGGGAAAAACAAAGAAACTAGTTGCCATTTTAATTGATATTTAAACAGTTGTAAGAGTTTTGGCAACAGGACTGAGAAAAATGCAACCATCTTCCATTTAGGAACCTTGTAAAAAAAAAAAAAATGGCCTGATTGACACATTTTGAATAGTGTGTTATTACAGTGCTGAAAAAAGATAAAGAATGAAGTTTAATTTTGAAAAGTTACAACATGCAAATTCGGCAGAATGACCCTAACACCATCAAGCACATCATGTTTAATTAGGAACGTAGTTTAAAAACACCACACAAAGGGAAACCATTTACTGCATACTGCCATTAGAAACTGAGTACAATTAGCTGATGATTAGCCTGATCAGCCACCTTCAGTAATCAATACAAACACACATTATTAGAGTGTAAACCATTAATCAAACCAATAACAGCAGTCAACGTCAGACAACCTTATCATACTTTAGCATTTAACTGTTGCCGTGTTTCTGTAGTGATGACAAAACGTAAAAAAAAACATACATATTAGGTGTTTGAATTAAAATAAAGCTCCTGCGCTCTCTGGGGAAACTGTTACGCCAAACTCCCGTTAAGAAATATGACACCAGTAATATTAAACATGTTTGATTTTATCGGAAGTCAAGAAGACAAAAAGACTGACTTAAGAAAGCTCGGACTGAAATGCACATAAAAAGAAAAGAAAAATAAACGGGCGCGGCTAAAAAGAAAAAAAGCGGCATCATGGTGGCTGCTGAACT
Organism: Centroberyx affinis; assembly: GCF_046629955.1. Lineage (NCBI taxonomy): Eukaryota > Metazoa > Chordata > Actinopteri > Beryciformes > Berycidae > Centroberyx > Centroberyx affinis. Next base: position 225,333 of record NW_027279695.1, read on the forward strand.
TCACTGTAAAAAGCTTACATTATTGGGAGAACAACACAAAATAAAGAAATATTCAAGATCCACAAACGTTTTATGTTTAAACTTTAACTGCCTTTGATTTCGGGAGGGGCTTTATGAAGACCAGTGTAATAGTATGTCAACTAACTTAGGTTGATTTGTACTAGCTAGCTAAACACTAGAACAATACGTTAGCTAACATTAGCTGAGTTCAAATTAACATTAGCAAATTGGCTACCGTAATTCCACAGTGTCTTAGCTTCTTTATCAAAAAAACAATACTTCGGTATTGCGTAGGACGGTTTATTAAAAGACATTTACATGATATTTAATCAAATTGGCAGATACTCACCGCTAGAAGCTTGCTTGCTGCTCGCCGTCGGTGAAGAAAATGAAGAAAAAGACCGCCAAGTGGTCATGTCGCATGCGCATGTGCTAAACTCACACACACATACAATAACCCACAGCATCAATCAGTTTTCTCTCTCTCTCTCTCTCTCTCTCTCTCTCTCTCTAACACACACAGCGTCACCATGCAAAATAGAAAAATAGGATCATCTATGAAAATTTTCACTTTACTTGTTCCTGACATGCGTTTTGTTGCCAAATTGCCATATGCTTTCACCATTACGCAGTGCCAAATGCCAAAAACTACGTGTCCCTCTCACCATTACGCAGTGCCAAATGCGCAACGTGCATGTCCCGTTAACCATCATCACACATTGCCTTATTGCTAAATACGCAACCTACAACCAAGAAAAATAACACAGTAAGCACAGCCCAGCAAAAAGTCATGAAAATAAACTGCAAAGGCCTTCACCTGTTATTTCAGAACCGACAGACAGTTACCGACAGTTGGCGCATTATATCTTCCTGATCCAGGTATCGTAAATGTGCCTTTTGTTTTTGGAAAGAGTGAACGTAACCACGCACTCAACATTTCACATAAATTCGATGTGAATAAAAAACGCATAGACAAGTTCTGTATTCTTGTTTTCTGACTTTTCTGAGGTTGTAGAGGACGCTGCGCCTGGCACCGGCGTCTCCAATGCGCCCCGTGCGTCATAACGCATCAGTATTTATTACCTTGAGACATCCAGTCCAAATGCCTAACACCTTGAATTTGTCGGATTTAATTGTGACAAACTGGGTCTAAAAGACTGTAATGCACTTAGGCTACTTGAGACTAATTCACACCATGTCAGCCTGACATTCCACGGCTACAATAATAATAATAATGGAATAGAAATAATGAACAGAAAATTGACAGGGAAAAAGGTTTACAATTCGATCTTCTCAAAGTGTTTTAAAAAAGATCATTAAATTTAAAGTTCCTTGTTTGTCTGTTTCCTTTTTATGTTATGTTTATTAATAATTGACTTCAAAATAAAATGACGGTTATTTTTATTTTAAATAGATTTTCTTATTCTTATTAATATTACTTTTTTTATTACTAAATATTAATTAATTTATATGAATTCTTCTATATTAAATCTTTTAAGGAGGAAGGAAATACAATTACTGTAAAAGTACAATTTAAAAGGTCTATAATTATTCCAGTGGCATAACATTCTGCTGTTGTAGTCATCCTCAACATTTGATGCGTTTTGTGTTCCGAGATGCTTTTGTGCACGCCACTGTGTGGCTATTTGAGTTGCTGTCACCTTCCTGTTAGCTTGAACCAGCCTGGCCACTCTCCTCTTACCTCTCGTGCTTCTGCCCCATAGAACTGCTGCTTACTGGATGTGAAAATGGCAGGAGAGCAGCCGTTTCCAAAATACTCAAACCACCCCCTCTGACACCAGCAGATCATATTTCTTCCCAATTCTGATGTTTGATCTGAACATTATGAGGCTCTAGACCGGTGTCTGCATATTGACTTGCTGCCACATGATTGATGAGATATTTGCATTAGTGTTCAGGTGCACAAATGTTCCTAATAAAGTAGCCACTGGGTGTAAGTAGGCTACACTCCACCCTGTCCACTCTGCCACTGAATGATTTCTTCCACCATCTTAAAGCCATTATAATCCCAGTCATCTCTATGGAATAGCCTACTGATTCTGTAACCCATTCTTCCTATTCCAAAGTGACAATTTTCAGGATATTTTGAACCATTTGTATACATTTTAATATAACTATATTGATAAATGTTTTGCTGTAACTCACAAAGCTTTATTGATCATTAAACTCTTTCCTATCACTATGTTTACTTGGGGGGCTGGAAGCATCCAGGGGGAAATATTCCTCATAGCTATTGCAGGACTATACTCCAAGCCTGAACTGATCTGATGATCTGTCTATGTTCCACCCAAACCCTTTTGCCTTCATGGAGTAGTCCCAACACTCATGTAACTGACTTTGTTGGATGGCTATCCCACACTCCCTTGTAATCTGACCCAAGCTGACAACGCTGACATACCTTAAATTGAGTGGGACTTCCTCTGCTTCCACTATGATGCACATGTGGGTCTTCATAGCTCCTGTAGCTAATCTAATTGCTCTATATTGAATTCTAACCCATTTGTGTTGCCCATTCTGAGCCTATACACTCATTTCCCATTAGTGACCCAACTAGGACCCATATAGGCGCCCACCTATGTTTCGCTTGTGTTTGCCCATGTCTTACCCACATGGGTCACCCAAATAGGCCCCATATGCATTTACCATTCTGAAACCGCCTGCCTGGGTCCACACAAAAGCTACAGCCGGGTTTGACCTGTGTTTGCCCATATGTAACCAATACAGTTGACCCACATGGGGTCCCGACCCACTGCCCACCCTGATCCCACATATCCTCTTACCCATTACTGACCAACCTTGGACCCATACAGACAGACACCTATGTTTGGCCTGTGTTTGCCCACGTCTTACCCATATGGTTTGGCCAAGTGGGCCCCATATGTATTTCCCCATTAGGAACCCATATACTGTTTACCTATTTGTGTACTACCTCGGACCCATGTAATCAGCCTATATGGGATTTATTGTGTTTGCCCTTGTCTAACCCATTTGGTAAACCCAAATGGGCCCCATTTGTGTTGCCCATTCTGAGCCCATGCACTCATTTCCCATTAGTGACCCAACTAGGACCCACATAGGGAGCCCACCTGGGTTTGCCCATGTGGGACCTACTTAGTTGACCCAAGTGGGTCCCAGATAAGATGCCCATTTTGGGCCCATGCCCACTAGGTACCCATGTAGCCCAAGCATAACCCATGTGGGGCCCACATACACATGTTGGCTGGGACAGGACCAAGGAGGTTCTATATTGACTGGAGGATGAACGGAAAAATGGCTGCCCATTCATCTGAACGTAAGCTGCTCACCCAGCGCATACTGTAACAGTCGCAAATGTGCCTAATATGCTTTTGGAACATTGTTTGGTTGCAGTGACGGATTGGGTCACTGGGTGGCGCTCCTTGGTTTTACTGAGAGTTACAGTCACAGGTTGAGTACTACTCCCAGTCTGTCTCCCGACGAGTAGCTTGTGTCTTCAGTAACGATTGGGTACGTGTTAAACTATATCAATCTACATGTATGTTGAGAGATTATAGTGCCCTAGAGACCAGGCATTGTATGGTTGACAAGTATAGGTGAATAAAGTGGTACATGTGTGAAATCCCAATACTGATGTCATCTGGCTCTGTCATGCTATCTTGGAGCAGCCTAAAGCTAACGTAAGCTAAGACACGACCAAGCACGTTACAATACACCAAAAAAGTTTTGTTCTTCCTGGTTTACTTCCGTGATGTGTGGCCCACGGAACTTGTGCAGTAGTGTCTGCTTACGTATTCCCGCCAGGAGTAGCGGGCCCACGAGCGAGCCCCGCCTTGGCCCAGTCGCGCTCTCGTCATCAAGTGAGCAGGTCGGGAGCGAGCAGCTGCAGGTGGGAGCGTGGGACGTTTGATGGGGGAGGGGCGGCTGAGAGAGCAGAGCAGAGAAGGAATCTCCTAAAGTTCATATTCGTCTGCCCCTCAATACATTCAGCGTCAACATGTAGATCTAATTTAGTTTTTTATTTGTAAATAACCTATTCAACTTTTGTAAGAGGATTTAGAAAGTTATATACAAGATGGAGTTGTTATCTTCGACTAAAACAGGCGTACGTAATTAATCCAATCGAAATTACATTACATTCTGACATTTAAATGCAGCTTCAGTTCCTTGCTATTTTATTTGAGTTACTTAGCAGAACTCGGTAATGAAAATCATGAGTTGGCCCTGTATCCTTGTACAAGCATTTACAGCACTTTGCCGTGGTAGTTTGACAAGATGTCATCATACAGTTAGTTTATCTGTCAGAACTAAATGTCGACCTGGTTCACTTCCCTACACAGCAGCCACAAACACTTCTGTTTAGAAACACAGTGCAACTCTGACTGGCAGCTAGACTCACAGTCACTACCATGCAGGCAGGTTCACCACACAGCACCATACAATACTGGCATGAAACTGAATTGGAAATCGCGTACAGGGCAAGTTTTTTAAAATCGTTTATTTAAAAAAAATAAAAGAACATAAAGTTAATTCACAACGAAATACAAAAGTGATGAATAGCATGTAATGTCAGACTAGTTGGGTTCGCCAGACAGACCTGTGAAATACATGTCAAGTAGGCTAAAAACAAGGCTAATAGATAGCTTGCTGTCTACATCTCTATGTCATGAACAAGCACAGAAAACACCTAATCCCAAACCTCAGTTTTTGGTGATCTGTTCTTATCTGTACATATTAAATACCAGTGGGCTATTCATGTAAAATACTTGATATATTAATAAAAGCGACGGAGCAGCAGAGGAAGCAGGGCGCTCGTCCCCGATGCAGAGCTCAGAGACGCGTGCTTGGCTCGTACCCTGGGGTGACGTCACACACAAAAAACTCGGCCTTCATGATTAAAAAATACATAATTCAAAGAGTGTTTTAAGGTCTTGTGTGGTGTTGTAGGTATCTTCTTAACAGTTTTAGACGACTGTGTTTTATAACGGCCGTCTATGGGAAAAACGTTTTTTGGGCTGCAGGTGAATTTTAGGCTGCAGTACCACCATTGGCCACCATGTCAAATTGGCAGCAAGGCTGAGACCTGACGCCTGGGGGCTGGTGCTGACGGGCAGCGTGAACAACTCTACAAGTTGACATTTTATTGAAATACGAGCTGCTTTGCGGTAGAGGTCTTCATGGGTCTACCCGGATCCGAGCCCCGACCCGGGACCCGTACGGGTTCGAGTTACGGTTAGGGGGACCGGGTCGGTTCCCATTCTATTACCGCGGCTCCCGGGTCTGTTTATCATTATGTGTAATACCCGAGTGGATCCAAGAAGACCCGTGATCAGTGCTGATCACGTTACGAGACAAGAAACGCATGGAAGCGCTGTGTAACTTGGGTGATGATTAGGCTGACCTAGGACCAGATTACAAGAGCAAAAATGAGGTGAAAAAAACGTTGAGCAGCGCAAGCGAGTTGGAGCGGAGGAAAGGTGCAAGATGGATACCTTCTTCACTGAGGTGAAAAATAAGCTAAAAGAAAACGAATATAATTTAATTTAATAATAATTTAATTTAATTTCCTTGTCACTTAGTCTATTGTAGGCTACGTAGCGGCTAGATTCCATTATGGAGTCTCACTGTCATCTACTGGACAAACTGTAGAACGGCACAACTTGGCAAGTCTTTGTTATTTTGATCTCCTTTTATTAGGCTACCATATGTTGTATCCAACATAATAAACGTTTTTAGCAGTAGAACGGCATTTTTAGTAGCAATTTTAATTACCGGGTTTGTCGGGTCCATAAAATACACCCGAGACCCGGGTCTCTCTCCTCTCGGACATGCACCGGGTCGGGTCTGTAATAGCTCGGGCAAAAACGGGTCGGTATATATATATTTTTAAAAATTATCGGGTCCATTCGGCTCTTGGAACGAATTTCCCGGGTCCATTAGGGTTCGGGTCCGTCATTTTGGACTTGTGAAGACCTCTACTTTGCGGATCACTTGTATGCCAAATTTACCAGATCTTTTAATTTGTAAAACGTCTCAAGTTCTGTTCTACCAGGTATCGGGGCTATCGGCATATGCAGCTGATTTCACACTGTAATGAAAACTTCATGAGAACGGTTATGGCAGCTGATAATACAGCAAGTGTTCACCATTCCACCATGTTTTTAAGTTGGATAAGATAGCTAGCTAGAAAAAAAGTGTTTGAAATGTTCGTGAAACAAAGTGAGTGCTAACTTTAATTCTACTTTTAGCTTTTTTGTAGCTAGCTAGCGATGTTATAGTAAATGATGAGGAGTAACGTTAGTAGGGCTGACTGTGTTTCCATCCTGTCACAGTACAGTAATATGAAACTGTCTTTGCTAGACTGTCACAATCTTTGTTAAACCATGGTTACACCCCGCCCCGCTCTCCCCTACGCTGCCGTCACTAACAGACCCAATCGTTTAAAAATGAATGAAACATTACAGAGGGACATTTTTATAGAAAGATGGGCACCATTAATGGAGGCAATAGAGGGCCATTGGGATTGATAATGGAACGACCATATACTTTTATTTTTAGATAAATAATATGGATATCTTTATGTATATTGGACTGAATATGTGTGTCTATGTAAGGTGAACTTGTATATAGCCCATGTTTAGTTTTGTTTTGATATGTTTGTGTTATTTACGTTAGTTATTTTCAGTATTGTTATTATTATTATTTTCATTATCTCAATTGTAACTCCTTGTAAAGGAAACTGTCAACCTATGTTGAAATATTTTTGATGTAAAAGGGGATGTGAGAAATAACCAAATAAAAAATAAGTTTCAAAAATGAATGAAACAAGCAGAAGTGGGTGCAGCAAACGAAAGAGAAAACGAGAAAAAGAGGAGAGGGAGCGTCACTATTAAGAAGTGTGCCATCTATTGACACATTTTTCGTTAAACAAAATCAGGATGAAAACGTTAACATTAACAACGTCATTGAGGAAAATGTTCAGCAGCAAGATGATGCGCAAGCTAATCCGGGACCGGAGGCTACCGTTAGCACTTGCAGTAGCCTCACCACAACTGACCATACGGAGGTCAAACCAGTTTTCGTGATTTTTTGAAAAAACATTTTAACAGCTTATGATGCATCTATCTCGTTATATGTACTAGTATATCACCAATAAACAACAAATCAAAAGTTTCCTTGCCTAGAAAGTGCGTTTTTTTGTTTTAAATTCAATTTTAAATTTAGCCCCCCTCATCTTCCGTGTAATCACACGGAAGACGGAAACGGATCATCGCCTGTGCGGCTTTGGGGGCGGGGCTATCTTTTCTTTTTTTCTACAACAATAATCAATACTATTTGGTATTCATGCAGTAAATTTAACTTACTTTACAGTTTTAGTGAAAAATGTACTCTCAAAACGGCGTACGTGCAAAACAGCCAAACTCCCGACCTAGCGGGCCTCACGTCAACATTCTGACTGTATGATTCCAGCTCACCATCAGACAGCTAGGACTGGCGGCGAACCCTGCTGCGTATATTTAATAATCTTGAAATCACACATCGTTTAATAATCCTAGCTTGAGCTGTACTCTCAAAAAAGTATTCCACACAATCAAAGTTAGGTTGCATGGTCCAACATAATATAAAATTATAAATTATAGCCTAAATTGTATAGTTTTCATGGAGTCTGACTGTATGCCAACAGGTCAAAATAATAGCCTACTACTTTAGTCATATAGGCACAAATAAAATAAATGGATATCTGATATATGCCAAGGCCACCTTGTGATATCAATTTAATATTTAATAATTTCAATAAGACATTTTAAGACAAAGATGTTTTCACTGGAAACGGTTTTATTTGGGTTTTGTTGCCATCTAGTGGACTTCAGCTTGAATTGAAAAGATATTCTTCACCTGAAAATAGATTAAAGGTTTCTAGGTTTCATAAACAATGCAAATTTTAATTTGATGATCTCATTCATGATCATGAATGGACTTTAAAAAAATACAGTTTTAACACAGCACAGCAAGGCAAGTTTTTTTTTGTTTTTGTTTTTTTTGACAAACTATATACAATTATGTACAGACTGTTCACTGGCACAACTAACCAAAAATATCTAAATGTTACAGGACCAACAAAGAGCTGCAGTATTCACTAACCACTTAATCTACATGTTACAGGACCGACAAAGAGCAGCAGCATCCACTAACCACTTAATCTAAGTTTTACAGGACCATCAGAGTGCAGAAGCACTCGGTTTATGTGGACTCTAAGTGTTACTACCTAACTATTGTGCAAACACAATACACCAACACTGGAGATCTATATCACAAATCTAAGTTTATGACAAACATAGTCATCTAAGAGGGGACATTCATAAAGACGTCCTTCTTCAAATGTATATTCAAGTAAGAGCAAATTCCCTGTGCCACCAGCAACTACAATACCTGGCTGCCATTGCTCTTTTCCCTGCTCATCTATGAGCATGTGCTTTACACTCCTACCTATCATGTCTGCAGCACTGACAGACTCTATCACTACATTTCCCTGCTGGAAATCTCCCCATACATCCCACTGTCTCACCCGCTCCTCCCCATCATAATGCATGGTAAATACCTGCCTATCATTAATTTCTATCCTGTCTATCACTGTGGCCCTATACCAAACTTTGCTGCCATCCTCTACACCAGGGGTCGGCAAGTACGTTTGGCCTCGGGCCAAATTTTTTCCAAGCAACTGAATGGTGGGCCAAAACATAATATCTTGGACAGAACCTTTTTTTCTACCAAACAAAACTTTTTTTTCCTAATCTATACTATTATATATTGTACAAAATAGTAATTTAAGAAAGTTATTTGTTTAAAATAAAGTAACTTGAATTTGCTACAGACTGTTATTAGTGTGTTATTACTGCTTTGTGTCCTGCTCCACTCTGTGGCTGCGTTATAAATCAGCTTATAATAGTAACCTGCTGATAATGTGACTGCTGTCTTTAATCACCGACAGACTGTCTTTTAAGACATGAATGTGTGTAAATCTCATATTTCCCCTCTCCACACAGTTAATAATAAATGTGTATCATTTCCATTTTGAAAATGACTACTTCTTTGAGCCTAACTAACGTATTGTAATAATTATTTTATGGACTCAGGATTGGATATCCGACGTACGTTACTCTCGCGTTACATCGTTACCCGCGTTATTGTGCGGGAGGTTACATTGTGTGCACAGAGACATTAGCAAAACATTGATAGCTAGCAAGACAAAATGTCACTGTCAAAAGCAATGAAAAGAAAAGTTGACAGCGAAGGTAGGACATACAAAGAAGAATGGAAAGAAAAGTATGCATTCATCTTACCTGATTTTATTAACGCCAAACCAGTCTGTCTAATCTGCAACGAAGTTGTTGCAGTTTGCAAGGAATACAATATACGACGGCACCACGACACAAAGCATGGCAACTTCAAATTTGGCTATCCACTCCAGACAGATGCACGAAAGCAGAAACTTGAAGCACTGGTAGCAGGTTATGCGCACAGCAGCAGGATCCTGGTACGAGGCCTCACAGCGCAACAAAAAGTGACAAGTGCGTCCCTGAAAGCAGCATGGGTGCTCGCCCGGCACAATAAACCATTCACTGACGCAGAGATGTTTAAAGAGGTAATGGTGGCAGTTTTGGAGGAACTGGCTACTGATAAGTCAATGGATGGAGTGATCGCTTCAGTGAAACAGGTGCCTCTCTCTGCGAGGTCCGCTACCCAGCGCATAGACGCACTGTCGGATGCTGTGCACGGAGTTATTATCAGTGGTCTGAGTCAGGCCAGTTACTTTTCTCTGGCCATTGATGAGAGCACCGACCACACAGATGTAAGCCAGATGTGTGTCTATGTGAGATATTTTGATGGGAAGGAGTTCAAGGAGGAGTTGCTGTCTCTAATTCCATTAGAGGGGAACACCACTGGAGACATTATATTTAACAAACTGGAGGAACTGTTCAGGCTGCATTCACTGTCATTTGAAAAGATCAACCTCATCGTGACAGACGGGGCACCTGCCATGGTCGGAAAGCACAGAGGTCTGGTGAGCAGATTGAAGGTGATCGCGCCCCAAATGCACGGATTGCATTGCCTCATTCACCAGAGTGTCCTGTGCGCCAGGCTCAGTGGTGAGCTAAAGGGGATTATGGATAAAGTGATGCGAGTAATTAATTTTATCAGGGGTACATCAAGCACTCAGCACCGTCTTTTCCGTCAACTTGTGGCTGAGTCAGAGGAGGCCACATATGCTGACCTGCTGCTCCACAACGATGTGAGTTGGTTAAGTAAAGGCAAAGTGCTGGAGCGCTTCTGTGCGCTACTGGATGAGGTCAAGGCGTTCCTGAGATTAAGCAAGATGCAAGCTGCAGACGACCACCTTGCCTTTCTACAAGATGAAATGTCCATGTCCTATGTAGCATTTTTAACGGATATTTTTGGCCATCTGAACCACTTTAACCTGCAGCTACAGGGGAGAGGCAAAAGCGTAGTGGACATGATTGAAAAGCTGGAATCGTTCACCAGGAAACTGGAGTTGTTCCAGTCAGACATATCAAGTGGCACGCTCCTGCACTTCAGTACACTAAAATCACAGGGACGGGGACGAGTGACAGGGCTGATGGTGGATTTCATCAAACAGCTACAGGCCAACTTCAAGTCCAGGTTTGAGGACTACTCCATCCCGAAGGACATCATCAGTTTTGTCCGTGACCCATTCACTGTCCGAAGTGCGGATTTCTCCTCCCTGGCTAAAAAAACCATCCCCTCGTTGGATGAGGCCGCATTTCAGCTGGAGCTTATTGATTTTCAGACATCCTCCCTGCTCAGCGATGCGCTCAAAAGTGCGCAATCCGTGGATGAGTTTTGGATTACCTGCTCAGAGGAGTACAGGTGGATCAAGAAACTCGCCTTTTATGTGCTAACGATGTTTCCCTCCACCTATACCTGCGAGTCGACCTTCTCTTCCGTGAATGCCATTAAGACGCACGAGAGGAATCGCCTGATGCACAAAAATCTGGAGAACTGCCTGCGAATTAAAATGACATCCATATCTCCAGACATCCAAAAGATCGTGACTGAAGGGAGATGCCAGTTTTCTCATTAAGTGAGTAGCATTTTAAGCCTGTTATTACTGATTTTACTAGCCATATTCTATTTACATTGTTGCTTAATTTTATTTAAATATTAGGCTAATTTATTTTCGCGTTCTCCTTTTTTTTCTCTCTGTAATTTCAGGAGCGCATATGTCCCAAGTTCCCACCACAAGCCTGTGTGCGTCCGGATTCAAGCAGATGCTGCTTTTATTTGATCTATTTTATCTTTGAGCCGCGTTTCTTGTCTTTTGTTTTTATTAAATGAAACAACATTTGTACTGTTCATATGTGTGTTGCGGTGGCCCACCTATTTTTCCCCCCAAAGAAATGTTTAAAGCACATTTGTCAGTTCACAACTTTTATGAATAAAGGCTCTGAATTCTGTATGAAATTGTTGTTCTGTTTAATTTAAAAACATTTATTTTTAAATCAGATTTTCAGTGTCATCTGGCGGGCCAGATACTATTACAGGCGGGCCAATTTTGGCCCGCGGGCCGCTAGTTGCCGACCACTGCTCTACACTGCATGCATGTCTAACTTTCCTACAAGCTGTTCTGCTGCAGTGACATGTGGGACACCAACCTGTGGAAGCCCTCCTCTTTTCCTTCCTAAATCCCTAACCCGCTCCTGCTGCTTCCCTGCCAGGTGAAGAAACTCTTCCTTAGCCAGAGTAACAACATCAGAGGGAGCACAACCATATTCTCTCTCTTCACTGTCCTCTTCTACTGGCGGCTGGCTGTCAAGCAATACACTCTTCAGATTACTGACCAGAGTGTCCAAGGGTAACTTCCTCCTGTCCTTACTGAAGTTAAAAACTCCATTCACATTCTTCATTCCAAGGACAACACGCCTGAATCTCAACTGAGCTGATACAGCTAGCAGTTGCATCCTCTCATCTAAACCCTGCAGCTGGTCATCTACCTCTTCAACTGTTGTCCACAAGCCTCCATATTTAAACATCTCAAGTGTGAGATTTTGCTTTGTGGCAACATTCCTAACTTCTCTCTCTGCCCGTTTTGCCCTAGTGTCTTGTAGCACCCTAATTCTCTCATCTCTAATAGCCTGGGCTCTCTCAGAAAATGTGGCTGTTTGCTCATGCACAGATTTTCTGGCTACAGACATTACCTGTGCTTTCCTATCACTGTCTAACTTTGACAACCAATCCCAAGACCTGTTCTGCTTAAAAAGCATCATTCCCTCCACTGTAATTGTATTTGCCCTAGCCTTCTCCCTAAGTAGCCTGTCAAACATGCCAAAATCACGCTCTGAGCTGGCATTTGTTTTTGGCGCACCTGTTACCTGTTCCTGCAGTTCCTGGGTTACAAAAGAGTAACGGCCACGCTGCAGATGGTCAGCCAACATGCAGCTGCATACCCTGACAAGGCTGGCTAGAAGGATCTCTACTGCCTGCACAGTTAGAGCGTCAAACTCTGCATTGGTGTTCTGTACTAAACACTGAAAAACAGGGCTATCTGATACATCTATATCCTCAAACAGCCTCACCTCTCCTCTCACAAATGGGTGTCCATCTGCCTGCCATTCCCCAAGCTTCCTAACTAGCTCCTGATACCTGTCATTCATGGCAAGTACACTCTCTTTCTTAGAAAGAGCAACCCACAGAGGATATACTACCAACTTGTCAATCAGACCTAATGCCCTACAATCTGCAAGAAACTGAGGAACACCAATGTCATCATTCACAGCCTGAACAAGCTTGTTCTCTGCCCTGTTGGCAGCTGTGAATTCGCTAAGGTCATTGCTGAGGAAGTATACACCAGCAGCATTGTGGAATGTGATGTTTGCTCTATTGCCTTTAAAGGGGGCAAGGGGAACACTGTCAGACCCATTCCTGTCCATAAGAAATGTTCTGAACTGGACAGGCTTGCCACTCTTCTCACATCCACGTTCCTGTACAAGTTTACACACTGTTCTGAGTAGTCGAACAGTGCCGCTCTCATTTCTAACCACATATTCACTATCCTCTACATCCCCGCTGTCATCTCCAACCACACAACTGGCTGTCTGTGTGCTCCGCTTGCTGCCTACCTTATCAGTGCCAAACACCAGATTTTCCCATTTACACAGGGTGTTGTTGGCCTGATGTGCCAAACCATCAATATGATGCAAGCCACAAAATAATTCATGAACTACACAGAGGCTTGCCCTCTCTTCCTCACTACACTCATCAAAACCCTCTACTATATCTGGCAGAATGCTGGCTCTATATTCTGTCAGAATTTCATTAAACTTCTTCTGTACGTTAGCCCTGTCACTCATCAAATTCTTGATCTTGGAGAAGACATTTTTCTCACAGTACTCAACATTCACCTCTCCTCCACCACTCCTAACTACATCCTGAATCATCTCCCTAACTGTATCAAATGTGCACTGGGCAGAGCCGGATGCTTGCTCTCTTAAACCTAAATGCAACCTAGTGCCATCCTTTAAAAATACGCCTGCAGTACCATATTTATGCCCATGCTTACTGGTGGCATCAGTACACAGGGTGATGTCATTTTCTGTAAGAATGGCATCCTGCACATGTTGCAGTGCCACCTGTCGTGCCTCCAAGACCATATATTTGCAAAAGGTGGCACTTGGCAACCTCTCTACCTGGGAACCAGCCAGCTTCTCTAGTATGATCCTGACCACCTCTGTGGCTTTATTGGCGCTTACCCCTCTAGTTGTCACTAAATCCATGTACACTTCCCTAACAGCATCAGAATACTTGCCATGCTGAAAGGTGGTGATATGAGCCTGGCCTACAAGCCTATCTAATTCTTCCCTGACAGCAACATGCTCACCCTTCCAAAATTCTACCTCCTGGTTTAAAACCTGTACCTGCTCTAGTAAATCAGTAACTGTATGACTGCTCTGACCTGCCTTCCTTTTGTAGTAGTTACTACGAAGGGATTCCTTTCTCTTCTCTAATTTCATTTTCTCCAAATCCTCACAAAGGTCCTGAATCCTGCTTTCTGCCTGCACTATTGCCTTTACTAGGCCCTTGTTCCTCAGTCTAAGTTCCTCTGTGTCTTGCTGTACTTTCTGCAACTTACTCTCCCTCCGCTTCAGCTTCTTATAAAGGTTTCTCGGGTGCTGCTGAGTGAGCCTCTCACTACACCTAGCCAACTTGGACTGTAGGCTTCTAATTTTAACTTCAGCCTCATACAGTTTTGTGTTTGTGGCTTTCTGTTCTTTATCTAACCTGTCCCTCTCATTACAAAGGAGATCAAACTCTCTCTGCAGCCTGTTTTTAACTACTATCTCTCTATTCAGATCCCCTACAAGCTCACTGACATCCGTAACACAATCAACAGCCTCATCAGCACTGACACTGTCTGTACTTGCCTGACATGCCACATCATGTGCTTTTGGGAGCTGAAATACTGCCCTGTCAAACATCTCCCTGTCATGACCACGCATCTTTCTGGCCTTCACATGAGCCCGACGCAAATATGTCCTAACACATTTTTCAAGTACGCTACGATAGCCTTCACCATGTCCCTGAGTGTCGAAGCTGAAGTTGTGACACACAATGTCAACTAAGCTACGCTCATTGCTTGGCACATCCATCACTTTAACATACTTCTCTATCTCAAACATAACTTTGTTGGTCAGCAAGTTATGATCCAACTTCTCTGCTCTGTCAACAGTGCACTCAAAGCCTACACCCAACCTCTCACACTCCCTGAACTCCATACTACTACCGTCCTTTGCATTTTTCTCAAGTTTACTGCAGCTCATCTTGTCGTCCTGTCCTTCCTTCTTGGCGCTCAAGTAGAAATATACAAACAACAGGTGCAGGCAACAGAGGTGGGGTGGGGTGGGGGGCAGTGGGGACGTATGATTGGAAGATATTTGGTGGCATCATTTAATTTTACCAATCACAGTACTTTTAGTGCAGACAAGTGCCACAATGCTTTTTCATGATGTTAACCACTGCAAGTAAATGAATGAGATCGGATCAACGGGGAGGATAGAGGAGGTTCAAGACAACCGCAGGCTTAGATCAATGTTAAAAAGTAAACATGCTACTGTGCTATGTTATAGTACTTTATGGTAATAGGAATACCCATGACATTTCGTTGCTGTAAATTACAGTCGTGTGCAGAGGGGATGTTGTGCTTCGACCTGCCTGTGCAGCTAACTGCAGAGCATAGAACCTCGCACATGAGCTAATCTGGCTAATCAACAAAGCTAGAAACAAGCAGACGTTAGATTCTTAATTTTTAATACGCCTTTTGACAGAAATTACAAAAAAACCCCAAATGAAAATGTAAAACTGTTTTCACAGCGTTGTAGACGACAAGTTAGGGAACGATCAGACGTGTGTATCTCGTTGTCCGCTAAATGTTAAAGCTAGTAGCCGACTGAGTAAACAGAACTGACACAATTTTCGTCGGTATAACTTAGACGTATCAAATTCGGACAACCGGCTTGACGTGTATACAGGGGTTGGCTATAATTTAAGTGACAGATCAATGTACAAATCAAAATACCCGCTTGGTACGGCCCTCTTAAAGGAGGCGAGTGCCGATTTTTTTGTGTGCCATTTCTCCTCCAAACAGGCTGCAGAATTCTAAGTCCCGCTGGACGGTAGCGTCTGTAGCGTTTTCAGATCACCTAAATACCGCAAATAGCGGATAGATAACTATCAGGTCATCAATAAAACGTCTCAAAGTGAGTTTTCCTTGTGATAGAATACATTTTATTTGTCTAAATATTGTCAGATTTCTTATTATAACCCCTTTATTTCTGCTGCGGCGATTTCTTGCCGCGTTTGCAGGAAAAAACTCACGTAAACAGAGTTCAATTAGCATAATTATTTCTGGGTTATAAAATAAAAAGTTGGGTTTTTTAAGGAATAAATGTGCAAATGAAACGTTTCAACCAATTTATTTACTCTAACATCACCCATTTGTATGTTTAATAGTATGTTAAAATGAGCTGAGATGTCAATTTTGATGAGAGCGTCTGCCTGGAACTCTCATTGTGATTACATTAGGACAGAACGTTTGACCTCCGTAGCAGCAGCAGCTCACAATCGCAGTGGATTTACGAGGCATCTGACCCGGCGTTGTGGGGGGAAATCAACGAAGAGGCTCGCGCTGTCCTTATCGATCGAGGGCCTGTTGCCTCTCACAATCGGACTTGGACTTTGATGTTGTGACTGAGTTTGCTAATAGGAAAGCCCGGAAGAAGTCGTTCTAAGGGCAACTGGAGAGAGGAGAGGTGGAGAGGAGGAGATCATCAGACAGACAGACAAAACACAGAGACAGGCCCTGGAGAGCAGAGGAGGGGAACAGGAGAGAGACAGACAGGAAAGAGACAGCAACAGGTGTACGTGTGTGAGAGGACAACCTACATGAAACATAGTATTATCATTATGAAAAAGCAAAAAAATCTCCGGCAGCTTTATTTTCCATTTAATCTGATACTTTAAGGCTTTTAGTCTAGTTGTATTGTAATGGTTACTTTCAATGGTTACTTCTCATTTTCCAATGAGGTACAGTGCTCTCCATAATGAATTAGAACTATTCCATATATGCCCTGTATGCTATGTCTGATTTATTAAAGAAAGAAAAAAACATCACAAAATGGGCGATTGGGTTAGATTTTGGTTGGCCTATGCCGTTTGCATCCTTTTTTTATCACCAGAAGAGGAGAGAGGAGGAGAGTAGAGGAGAGAGGAGGAGAGTAGAGGGAAGAGGAGGAGATCGTCAGACAGACACAGAGGCAGCCCCTGGAGAGCAGAGGAGGAGGACAGGAGAGAACAGGACCAAAAGAGCAACTGGAGAGAGGAGAGGAGGGGATCGACAGACAGACAGACACAGAGACAGCCCCTGGAGAGGTGGGGTGTGTGTGTGTGTGTGTGTGTGTGTGAGGACAACTTACATTAAACATAGTATCATACCAAACCAAGTTGGCTAGGGTTCCATCAAACATTTGTGCCCAGGGGTCTCTAACTTGATGATTCGGGCCCGAGTGTTTGTGTAAATCAAAGATTGAATCAATGTTTGAATCGGTGTTTGAATAAATCAATAAATGAAGCAGTGAATGTCACAGAATGAATGAATCGCTGAATGAATCAATTCAATGGTGTTTCATTGTGCTGCACAATACATGTGTTCTTGTTTGTCTCCCTCTTTCAAGCAGGCTCTGTCTCCACCTCCACCCTCCTCAGACTGTGTGTGTCAGACTGCCCTCTCCTGCAGACCATCCTGTCCTGCCAGAAAGGTATGTGTGACACATATGTACATTAGAGTAGCATTGAGTAAATTAGAGTAGCATTGTATATACAGTAGTATTGATTGCTTTTTTGTTTTATCTGGATGGAAAAAAAATCTACTTTTTTTGCTGATCGTTTATGTAAAATGCTGTTAATTGAATGTGTATCAGTTCATTGTTTATGACAGTGATTGTCAACTTGGAGGTTTGGGGAGCCTGTGAAGAGGGGTCACGAGGAGGCATGACATTGTTTTAAGGGGTCACAAGTCAAAATCATTGAGAACCACTTGTTGATGACAATGTTTTTAATGGTTGCTGGGATTACAACCTGGGAGAAAGTTGAATCATTGTTTAATGAAAATACATGAAAAACTTGATGGCTCAATAAAGAAATTGACAATCTTGTTTTCAGTGTATTTGATAAATTGTAAAGTGATTTATACAGTATTGAAATGTATGTAGTAAATATTATTTTAAATGTCTATTAATACTAATAATTAAGTGTTTTTTACTCATTTCGTAGAAAGCATTATTGCACAAGATAAGCAAGTGAAATGTACTTCAAAAAATGAAAAATGTAAGTATTGCACAAGATAAGCGAGTGAAATGTACTTTAAAAAAATGAAAGATTTAAGTATTATTGCACAAGATAAGCAAGTGAAATATACTAAAAAAAAAAAATTAAGTTGCTTTTACTTAAATTTACTCTGTGAATGTTATTTCTGTAAGATTTTACTTAATATAACTGCAAGTTAAAATTGTTGCCAATTTTTTTTTAGTAAATCTTACACATCATTTTTCTCAGTGTAGATGTGCCTGCCATCAAGTCTATTAGGTTAAATATCTGCACTGCTGTGACTAAACCAATGAGGTAGATAGCATGTTAAAAGCACAATTGCAACATTAGCTGGTAAATTTGTGGTAACTTAAATGTAATTACTGGGTTATGCCTCCCTTTTGTCAAAGGCTGCTACGACATGCTAGCTCCATGCTAACGGAGATGGCACATCGCAGCAGCGGCAAGTAGGTAACAAAATGAGGCTGATGAGAGTTGAGAGCTACAAAGACCGTAAGGCAATTAGCTATTTCTGGAGAATTTCTGGAGAGATCGGAGAGAGATCAGAGAGTCAGTCATCAGGAATTACGCTGTCGCTTCGATTTCACTATGGGCTATTGTTTCAACTGCTTGTTGTCTAACTGTTTGTTGTCTAAGCCAGCAGCTTTACATCTAATTTTGCGCCTGGTTCCGAGGCAGACAGCAGCTCGGCCCCGAGCCGGAGAGGAGAAACGCCAGGCCACATCAAATCACTAAATTGCCTTATCCACCACTCTGGACGATACTTTGATCCAGCGGTAAGGCGTGTTAACCTTCGGGTATTGTCACTTTCTCCACGGGAACAAGTCACTCAATCACCTGTTTAAAGAAGTTCACCACTACTTTCTCACCAAACTCACCAAACCCCACAAGCCTTTTTTTTTTTTTTTTTTTTTTTTTTTTCTCCCCTGGCTGCTGCTCCTTCTCAGATCCGAGACAACTGCTTTCATATTGGAAGACGTTTAAATTGTAGCTTTATATTTTTTATATATATTGCCCCTTTTTGATATTTTTAGGATATTTGTTTTAATCCTATTTTAACTCACATTGTCTCCTTCTACCATAGTTTTTATCTAAGATTTTTACATATATATTAAAATGGCAACCAAGCGAGCCCCAAGTGCACTGACACTTGTTCAGAGGAAAACAGTGTGGTCTAAAGCCTTTGATGCCAAAACAAACCCAACCAAACAAAAGCCTAATGTTGAACCATCTAAACAAACCAAGCCAAAGCCCCAACAAAGTATTAAGCCTAAACCACCTCTCATTCCTGTTGACCTCCACCAAGATGTTAATCAAAGCCTGGATAATTTTATTGAAGATGCTCTACAGAATATTGAGGAAATGGGAAGGTCAACAAGTGCCTCAGACCCAACTCTGAGCAGTAATAGCCAGAGCTCGGACCACAACAAATCGGAGGAGATTTTGAAAACCATCTTTGGACAAATTCAAACTTTATTCAAAGACCTGAGTCTACACATCCAAAAAACACCACTTGCTTCATTTGTGCCTGAATTGCAGCATACGCTTACAAGAATGAATAACATATTGTTAAATGAAAATAACGCAGTTCCAGCTATAGCTAGTAGTCATAAATCATATGCCCAAGCTGTGACAGACAGCCATGATGACCAGGACTTCACACTGGTACAAAACCCAAAGAAACGACTCAGACCCAGCCCAAGTCCTAAAACAAACACACCATTTGGAATAACACGGGAACAGACTAACTCACCCCCACCAATAATCATAGACAACATCAACAGAACAGTCTTCAAAAATGAAAAAGATATTGCAAAGGAAATTATGCGGTGCAAACCAACAAAGTCCAAAAGCTGGTCAATCTGCAGAGAGGTGGGCTGCTGGTTTTCCCAAGAGATCCAAGCTCAATGAACCAGCTCCTGGCTCCGTGGCCTGAGGATGCATTCAAAAGCACCAAACTCATCATAAAGCTGGCAAACCGTCAAGGTGGGACAGAATCACGGCAAACAGCCAAACAAGTTGTTATTAAAGGGCCATCACCTAATATCACCATTGATCAAATCAAAGAGGAACTGAATCATCAAGGCAATCCAGAAGGCTCACCGTATTATAAGTAGGAGAACAGAACAGCCGACTAACTTCATCAGAGTCCATCTATCCAACCCAGAAGACTCCGCTAAACTCATCAGCGAAGGATTCTTCATGGACCTCTTTCACTACCGTGTGGAAAAAGCTCACTCTACAACAAACATAAAACAGTGCTTCAATTGTCAGGGTTTCAACCATAGCAATGTAAAAATGAAATCAAATGTGTCAGATGTGGGGCAGGCCATTCACACAAATCATGTGAAAGGCCCAAACATGAATCTAACTGTGCCAACTGTGGTGGGAATCATTCTGCTGCTTCCAAGCAATGCCCTACCTACCTATCCATGATTCGATCCTCCCAGGCTCAGCCTCTTTCCCAGCTCCACCCCGGCCAGAAAACCTCCAGACCCCTGGTGCAATGCACTATTCTCCAAAATGACTTTAAGACTCTGTGCCAGGATAAACAACAATACGAAGCCATCTGGAAATGCCTTGAGAAACATCTTCAGTAAATAGTCTTTCTAAATAAGAACAACAATATGGACCAATTCAATATTTTGCATATATAAGGGGAATCAGATCAAACAAAGAAGAGCTCCTCCACATCCTACAGGAAAAGGATGTTCATGCAGCTTCAATAAATGAAACGTTTCTTTCCCCACATATAGACTTCTCCCTACCAGGCTATGACATTCTAAGAAGAGACCGGCCTCAGGGGAAAGGTGGAGGAGTTGCCCTGCTCATAAAAAGATCAATTACATACAACAAAACCATCATCTCAGTAAGCCCAGAACAAGCTCAAAGTAATGAATTTATAACTGCAAGACTTAAGCTCTCTCCTAACTCCAGCATACTCCTGATGTCAATTTACTGTCCTCCTGGTGTAATTCCTTCCCCCCATCTTTTCCAAGAGATTCTCCTCCAGGAGAAGAAAATAATCATAATGGGAGATTTCAATGCCAAACACTCAGCTTTCAATAATAAAAGCACAAATCAGTCAGGTACTATACTGAATACTATAATCGAGCAGACTGATCTAGTTCTTCTTAACAATGATGAGCCAACACATTATTCCACTATGCACAACTCTGTGGACATTTTAGATCTTTGCCTCTGCACCCCAGAGCCGGAAGAGTAACCATATTTTCTGTCTGCGGTGACATCGGCAGTGATCATCTACCAATACTCACTTCACTCAGTTTTGAAGTCCAGTCTGCTAAAAGACAAACAAGATATGATTACAAATCAGCAAACTGGCAAGCATTCAAGCTCTCTACTGCCAACCAGAGTACCCACCTTCCTTCATGTGATCCAGAACCTTCTGCCATCGACCAAAGATCTATCTTGCTAGGACAGATACTCCTTACAGCCAGGGAAAGCTCAGTAAGCCTTAGAGGAGATCCTAAAGGCCCAAAGAACCTCCCCCTCTCTCTGTTACGTCTTATTAAAATAAAAAGAAGACTAAGAAGAGAATTTATGAAAACAAGGTCTCCAGAGATCAAACAAAAAGTCAACCAACTACAAACACAAATACGGAAAGCAATCAGGAAGGAACGAGAAAAAACATGGTACAGGTTTTATACGGATTTAAACAATGACCCAAATCCTAAAACATTTTGGCAGAAAATCCATCAGCTTAATGGAAAGAAAAAACACTCAAGAATTACAGTGTTAAGACATAATGGCCAAATGGTCGAGGAAGAAAAAGATGACCCCTTGTTCGATCCAGAGTGGAAGGAAATAGTAGAGCGACAGGTTTGTCTGCCTACCCATCTACCCCTAGGAAATACAGAAATCAATCATCCTCTAATCAAAGTGGTCACAATAACTGAACTCCAGGAGCATTTTAAGAAGCTCAAAGTGAAAGCCCCTGGTGAAGATACAGTGGACAATCGGCTTATCAAAGAAGCATCAGCAGAGTTCCTGGCTGTACTTGCAGACCTCTATACCCTTTGCCTCCATGTTGGTTATTTCCCAAAGCCTTGGAAATCAGCCTTAGTGTCTATGGTCCCCAAACCACACAAAGATCCCCACCTGCCTGTCAGTTACAGGCCTATCAGTCTCCTGAGTAACCTTGGCAAACTTCTGGAAAGAGTGCTGGCCGACAGGCCATAGGAGTTTTGGGGGTCCACCAGGCAGGATTCAGAAAGGCAAGAAGTACAACTGACAATATCCTAAGGCTGGCAGAAGACGTTCAGCGGAGTTTTAATAAGAAAGAGGTAACGATTGCCGTATTTTTTGATATTGAAAAGGCATTCGATAAAATGTGGCACGAAGGACTCATATACAGGCTGCTGGACTGTAATCTACAACTCCCGCAACAAATGGTGGTGCTTTTAAATAGTTTTTTAACCCAGAGAGAGATTGCAGTGAGAGTGGGAGAATCAACTTCCAGCAGATTTACCCCAGAAGCTGGCGTGCCCCAAGGCTCAGCTCTCAGTCCCCTGCTGTTTTTATTATATATAAGTGACATCTACTACCCACCCAGAGGAGAGGGACAAGTCTCCCAATTCGCTGATGACCTCTGTTACTGGGCCTCATCAAAACATGTTCAATATGCTGGAAAAAAATTACAGAGATGCATCACTGAGATGGAAGCCTGGGCAAATATGTGGAGAGTAAAACTAAACCCCTCAAAAACGCAATGTGTACTATTCTCTAAACACCCACGCAAAAATAAGCCGATAGATCTCAAACTATATGGAGAAACTCTTCAGGCCACCCCCACAGCAAAATTCTTAGGTGTGACCTTTCAACAGAACATGCAGTGGACGGCACACATAGCGGCAATTGAGAAAGAGGCGAGACGGAGACTCAATCATCTGAAAGTGCTCTGCAGAAAACAAGGAGGAGCGAATCCTGAAACTGCTGTGCGTATGTACCAGTCTTACATCAGACCACTGTTTGAATATGCAGTGCCTGCCTGGTGCAACGTAGGGAGAGCACAACTTCAGAACTTCAGGTTGTCCAAAATCTCGCCATTAAAATGTGCTACAGACTACCCAAATATACAAACAATAAATACACCCACCAACTCTCTGGCCTGATGACATTGCATGAAAGAATTGCCGTTTTGGGAAAGAAATATCTTCACAGAGCTGAAACCAACCCATCACTGCAACCGGCCATAGAGGAGGAAAAAACTGACCCGCCCAGATACCTCTGCAGCACTCCCCTGTCTGTTTTACTGAAATACTGATACAGGAACCTGACACAAATACCACATACAGTATATTTTAAAGGACAAAGATTCTATGGTTTTTACTCTTTTTATACCTTTTAAATAGTGGGGCAATCGTGCGGTGTTGCATTTTATTGCTTATAGCTCTTTTATTTCTTATTTTTATCACTTTAGGCTACTAATGACACTTATTTGTTTTATCAATTTCTATTTTTTATATTAATAAAGCAGTTAAAGAAAAAAAAAAAAAAAAGAAAAGAAAAAAAAAAAATGATGAAAGAATCCCATGGTGAGTAAGGTGAGCGGACTGATGGTGAACTTGAAAACCTCCTTTTCCCACTCCTTCCCCCCGGACCCACTTCAATTGAAAAACAGGGACTGAAGAGGACTGCCAGTCCTGAGCTGTCCCTACAGGAACCACTCTATTCTGTCTGTCTGTCTATTTAACATATAACTTATGGTATCTATCAAGATAATCACTCTCTCTGTTACACGCTTACCTGAGACAAAGTGAGCACTGCAAAGACGTGAATGCTTGGTTGATATCCACTTCTCTCCCCTGATGGCTGCTAGCCACCAGTCGTGCCGGTCTTTATCGGTGGGCAAACAATGACATTTTACCCCATCCATTCCAACACGATTGTTGCACCCAACAGCACAACATATCATGGGCATTTTCAGTGATTTTCCGTGTTTTTTGTTTTTTTTTCTCCTTTATTTAACCAGGTGAGTCCCATTGAGATGTTCATCTCTTTTGCAAGGGAGCCCTGGCCAAGAGAGCAGCAAACAGATGTTAGAAAAATACAACACAAAACCACAATATAAAATTATAAGGAATACATACAAATATACAAATTACACAGTAGACAATCTCAAGTAAAACAGCTACAAACTTCAGTTTTTAAAGACTGCAACAGACTTTTAAAATCACCCAGAGGGATGAAGTGATCCAGGTTTGCATCTTTCTGGAGCTGATTCCAGGACCATGGAGCATAACAACTAAAAGCCATCTTCCCAAATTCTGTGGAAGGGCGAGGGACAGTGAGAAGTAGTAAATTCTTAGAGCGCAAGTTGTAAGAACTTGTGATACGATTGAAAAGGCGATTTAAATAGCCAGGGAGTTTCCCTATGATGGCTTTGTAGATACAAATGTGCCAATGAAGCCATCTGCGGTAATGTAATGAGGTCAGACCATACAAGTGACAACGATGAGTGAGTGATTTAGCATTCAGAATGAAACGTAAAGCTCCATGATAAACTGTGTCTATAGCCTGAAGTGAGGTAGCAGAGGCATGCATATAAAGAATATCATCATAATCAATCAAAGTTTGATACGGTAATAAATGCAAACTGAATTCCTCTCAATCACTCTCAAAAGAATAGCATTAGCGTTTTGCTACTTCCGACTGCTACAATGGGGGCGTCGGGCATCAATATGGCAGTGATTACAAACCTGTCATGGGACTGCAAGTTATGAATAGGAGCTTGTGAAGCCACCCACTGGTGTGGGAGCTGAGACTGGGGAGGAAACAGCTGTGACTTGGAAGTGGCTCCCACTCATGGATGAGGTGCTTGGCAATAAACAAGGCCACAGCATGTTGGGAACCACTTCTGACTTGTAGGCTGAAGTAGAGGAAGAGGGAGGGAGGGATGGAGAGGGAGAGCAAAGGAGCAGGAGGGAGGAAGAGCAAGAGAAAGACGCAGGACGCAGTTGATATTAAGTTAATATTTTGTTTTTATTTCAGATATTCTTAGGGTTCTTCACAACAAAAAACATTTCATTCTAATAACATGTTATTTATAGTTATATTTAATAAATGAATATTTGAACTATTGAACTGTCTGTACATTTTTTATAGAACTGAACACTGAATTGAACATTGAATGCGATGTTTCTGTGAATATTTGTACTATTGATCTATCTTGGTAAATTGTTCATTTAACTCTGAACATTGACTGTGCTGCTTGAACATCAGGAGCAGAGACAGCAGCTGCCATACGGTTTTTTAGATCAGTGGTTCTCACCGTGGGGTCCGGGGACCACCATCAGCAAACTGATGAATTGTTAAACTTCAGCATTATTTAATTTACAAGAAGTTCACACAATTAAACAGTGTAGAAGAATGATTATTTTGATCATAGTTTCACTGTTCTCTAACTACAAAACAGTCATTGAATTCTGGACAAAATCATATCTAACAATAAAAATATTCTCAGATTTGGGTTCGAGAGACAAAATCTCATCAAATGGGGGTCTGTGGCCCTAATGTGGACTAAATTAGGGGTCCTTGATATGAAAAAGGTTGAGAATCTCTGTCTTCGATGATCTCCTCCCTCTCATCTGATTCAGACGTCCCCATTGCTGATGCAACGGTTGTGAAGGATGGCACAACAGCTGATGACCTTGTGGGCAAACAATTGCTTCACTTCGAGAGCCTTGAAAATCTTGTTATTTATTTATTTAAAAGGGACAATGTACAGTTCAAACATAAATGTCACCATTTGATGCACCGTACCAGATTATAGCTGCAAGACTACATCTGTAGTCCCTTGGCAGGTCAAAGCAAAGAAACAGCACAATAACAAACAGTACAGAGTAAAAACAACATACAAAGTTATACAAAAAGAACACAAGACACGAAATACAAAACTACGCACAAAAGCACATCACAAATGTATGCTTGTCAAAAAAAATCAATCACAATTGTGATAATTGAATCGGGCCCTAACTGGATCCCTAACTGGCTCCTTGAGTGAGATAGATAGCGGGGTGGGGGTGCCTAGTGTTCTCACTAGGCAACCATCTTTTGCCCCTACAGCTACTTTGACCTGTGATCCAGCAAGCTGGTCAGATCTATATATATCTATGGATACACACTTTTCAAAACATTGTGAATCTTGAATGTATGACTGCTAGGTTAAACAAGGCAAAACCTTCAACTGTGGATGCATGGAAATTCATTACATCTAATATTTCTGACTTTATTGTATCTTCTAGGCAATAGCATACAAGTAGAAAATCCGTGATCTCTAACTGTCTGTTGTCCTCTTTGTCTACCCCAACCCCACCCTTTGCTTATTGTTACAGTGCAGTTGTATGTTTTGTACTGCAGACTTCTTTTTGCAAAAAGGAGGAACATCTGGCCATCTGTCTTCGGTAAGTCCTATAATTAGACAGTGTGTATGCCAGTGTGTAGACAGTGTGGATGAACCTTTTTATACACTGCCTGACTACTAAAATGCATCAGTCATTAATAGTAGCCTATATGCTTCAAAGAATTTCATCTACAAATAAATAAAATATTTTTTTTGCGCAAAAGCATAGCTGAACAAAAGTATTCAAGTCTGGAACATAAACCTGAAGAACCACCACACACACACACACACACTGTATCCTGGCATGGATAGTATGTAGTTTACCTGTCCAACCACTTGAGGGCAGACTAAGTTCAGAAACCTGAGAGAAGCTTTCTTTTATTTGTTGGGGCCACACACACACACACACACACACACACACACACACACACACACACACACACACACACATACGAGTATTCTATCAATAAGCCTTATGCTCTGGTCCATTTTCTTGGTGATGCTACATAGGCATTTGTGGTTGGATCTAAACTTCAACCATGTACACTTATAAAACATGACTATTTTTAAATCAAGAGACATGTACTGAGTGACAGAATATTTACAGTATATTCTCATTGTCATATATTCATAGACATTAACGTCTATGAAAGCGAGCTTTTGTCCAAAGCATCTTACAATAAGTGTTTTGTCAGCAGTTGTCAAATTGACCGAATATCATCAGCCGTCTTCATCAGCTAAGCCAGGAATAAGTAACATTTGTAGAATCAGAGAGGTTTTTTTTTTTTTTTCATACTTTTATTGCAATTAATTCATAAATGGGTACAACCACAAAATGTCCAGTATATTTTCATGTCCTTGCAATTATTATTATTTATTTTATTTTTTTTCATTTTTTGTATTTTACACACCCGGTGATACAAACAGAAGGAAAGGTACATACATAGCTTCATACACGCATACGGATATGCCTACACTCATATAAATTAACTAAACTAACTATTTTATTTTATTGAGTGTAGAAAAAGATTGTTACATACATACACAGGTTAATTCTAGTGGAAGAGGGGAGTGACGTGAGAGGTCTGATGGCAGAAGCGGGTAGTATGAAGGTACTTATGCCGCAAAACCCGAGAGCTTGTAGACTCGATGTCAGAACTTGTAGAATTAATATTCACACACCCGTTCTCTGAATTTAAAGTCACAGACAAAACTAACAAATGTGTAAATTGATACTTAGATAAATATTCTTTATTCTTTATTCGGATCCCCATTAGTTGCTACCGGGGTAGCAACTATTCTTCCTGGGGTCCACAGGAAGAATATAGGCTAAAATACCATTTACTAATGGTGTTCATGTTACCTAAGGTATTAATTTATACATTATTTAATAGTCATCTTTATAAACTATTAAATAATGCATAAATTAATACCTTGGTTAATATGAACACCATTAGTAAATTATTACCAGACACATTAGTTAACTGTTAATTAAGGGTTAGTTAAGCATTAACTAACCCTTAACTTAGTGTACCCTTATTGTAAAGTGTTACTAACACATTTGTTATGTGAGAAACATTTAACTGTGGCTCGCCATACATTTGTAGTCCTTTAAAATCAGACTACCAGTGACGTTGGAGGATGCGACCTCTGCTGTAGCTTAGTTCATTCTTTTCACTGGCAGATGAAAAGAATTTACCCTTTCTGTTATGTGGATCTTTGGTTGATCTCATGAAATAGCCTATGTATACTGTAGATAATTTCCTGAATTAGAGAATACTGTAGATAATTAAATAAAGCTCTACCTTCGCAGACTTGCAGCTCTCTTGTCATCTAATACTTTTAAATCATACTGGTAGTGGTGGTGATCGAAGATTAATTTGATTCTTGTCAAATGCTAGTTATACAATATGCAAAACTAAGTAAACACATATTTCAGATGCATCTATTTGAAATACTATCCAGCATGCATGTCAGATCTTTTGGCAAACAGGTTTTAGTGGAAACCTGAAGAAAATGTGTAAGAAAAATCAGAGCAGTGATATGCCTTTGGTGAGACTCAGAAAGGCAACTTACATGCTTAGTTGAAAAAGGAATTATTTATAATGGTTGGTCTATCAATCATAAAGGCAGAATCCTCAATATAAACCTATAAGCCTAAACAAATGGGTAGCCCCACCACCAAAAATGAAAAAAAAAATAGGAATGGGTGTATACTGCTCTCCCTCTTTAATTGATTGTTTTATCACAATTTGTGGGCTACAAAATTATTTTAAAATGAAATTATTAGATTTTTTTTTTGTATGAGACCAATACAATGTTTTCTATTATACTGATTATTTTAATGCAGTGCATTTTGCTTGTTCTTTTATATGAATTTTATCTTTTTATCTGTCTTTTATCTGCCTTCTATTGATGTAAAGCACTTTGAGCTGCATGTTGTGTATGAAAGGTGCTATACAAATAAAGGTTATTATTATTATTATTATTATTATTATTATTAATAATAATAAAGTAATGAGAAAATGTTATTCAAATAAATGAAAAATAGGGAAGAGAAAGCTGGACTCACCAATGATCAGGGGTGGAAAGAGTACTAAAACATCCTACTCAAGCTGAAGTACTGTTACCATGCTGATATTTTACTTAAGTAGAAGTCAAACAACTGGTGTAAAAATAAATAAGTACATTTTGTTGCATTTATAAGAAGTACTTTGTATTACTAAAACACAAAAATACTGTCTTCCAAAGTGTCTTTAAGCAAATTCCGTGATTTTTTTTATTCCTGTCAAATGGCAGTTATACATATTATACACATATATATGTTATACACATATTTCGGTGCATCTATTTGATATACCATCCATCTGTGCATGCATGTCAGATCTTTTGGCAAACAGGTTTTAGTGGAAATGTGGCACATTGTCCTTCCCCCTGTGAAGCTTAGGCAAAAATGCTTATTAAAGGAATAGTTCACCCAAAAATGAAAATTCTGCCATCATCTACTCCCCCTCATGCCAAATGAAACACAGGTGAAATTTGTTAGTCCATATAACACACAGGGAGGTTAACAGCACAACCTGGTAGCAGCCTTCTCCAAAACAACTGAAGTCAATGGGGACCTGTTCTTTAGAGTTCCAAAACAAAAACAGCCAAACAATCACACTGTGAATAGAATGACCTATACACCATTATTTGTTGCAAATCAATCAGCTGTAGTTAAGATTTGCACTAAATGATGGTGTAAATATACTGTAGGTCTTTTTGGAACTCTGAAGAACTGGTCCCCACTGACTTCAGTTGTTTTGGAGAAGGCTGCTATGGAGTTGTGCTGGCAGCCTCCCTGTGTGTTATATGGACAAACTTCACCTGTGTTTCAACTGGCATGAGGGTGAGGAGATGATGACAGAATTTTCATTTTTGGGTGAACTATTCCTTTAACAATCATCTGAGGAAGCTCAGGCAGACTAAATAGTTAGATGGTTCACCTGTCACTGTTTAAACCATGCTGTACCTCCAGAACCACTGTCCTGCCAAATACTGCTCTTACTCTCTGATTTCTGGCAGGGTTTTCATGTTCATGCGTTTTTTTTATTTTTAACTCACTGTGGCTCGGATCCCATCTTCTCATGTCTAAAACCGTATGGAATTTGGTTTGAGATTCAGAAACAAATGTCTTATCTCATGGCATGAAACAGAAAGTTGTCTTCCTTCTCTTAGCATTTCTTCCTGTTTGAAGAGCCATGAGACAATTAGATCTGTACCGTAAATACTCCATGCAAAAAAAAAAATCGGATTTTCTGTCCCTGGCTCTGAAGGAAAGGAAAGAATGTGACCTTAACACAATATCTGTATTTATATGAAAAAGAGCTTCCCGTCTGCTTAGAGTGAATCTATCCAGAACCCTTGACTGGCGTCTGTTGAATCTCAAACACTTCAGGTCTCCAGCACGCCCGGCCTGCACAGTGTTTGTCTCCACCAGTGTTTCCGCTGTGAGGATTCAACCACTGCAAGGTCCTCACCTCTCACACCATGAAATCAAATGCACCCCAAGCAATGTTGCAAATAAGCTTAAATAAAAGTGTACTTTTGTAAATGATTTTCTTAGCAAACTCAACATACAGTCAAAATCACTGTGTTGCACATCAGTAAATACATGGAATGATTCCTAGATTTTGTGTGTTAATATTAACTCTACATTTCGTGACTTTGGTATTATAAGGTTCTATCTGACCTGTTTGTCAAAACTGAGTTAGTCGCATGAACCTATTCTATGAGTGCCTGTTGACATATGTGTGGTGTTATTTTTTGAAAAGAATGATTTTTGAGTCTGTAATTTCCAAAATAAAAGGACCCATCTCCATTTAACTCAATGGATGCTGAAAAGCTCAATTTGAAGCTCAATATCTCAGAACTATCCTGAAGGCAGATAGAACATTATAATTCTAAGCTCACAATTTACAGAACAGCTAAAGTAATACCTATGTTGAAAAGGGTCACACACAGCAGCCCTATTGGTATAAATACATGCAAGCAAGGCAATTGTGGTAGGCTTATACAGTGCCATCTTCCCTTCCCTCATAATGCATTGGTAAGGCTTTGATATACATGATTTATGTACAGTATGCATATCTATACATACACAGTGAGTATCCAAAGTCTATACACAATTGTATTTTTTTGTATTGCCTCATGCTTCAGGTCTGAAACAAAAACCCATTGAATCAGACTTTAATTTGTATATAGTTGTATGGTGATATTGATAGCACAGGAACAGATTGGAGTCGATCTGATCAATAAGTAGATGTTTAATGATGCATCACTGTAGAGGAACAACATGAACACAGTCAGTGATGTTAGTCTCTCCTTGAACTGAGAGAGACCGACGATCTGTATAGTGGTCAGTTAGGTACATGACAGCTAAATGACAAGACATAGCTCCCGCTTATCTCCCTATGCCAGATAGCTGATGTAACAATTGACTCTTGGTAGCAGTTATCACACAACACACATACACACATTTATACAGATATTATAAATGAAAATAGTTGGGATATACAACCAATATAAATGGGAAGATTAACCCTGGAGTCTTATTGCGTGATTATTGAATGGCTTTTTATTACATTTGACTTAATGGGGCCTTCGAGGATTGCGGAATTTCGGGGATATACCCTTGCTGTCTGCCCCCGACAGCATCCTTGTTTAGCTTAATATTTACTGTAAGCTACATATGGAACACACACACACACACACACACACACACAGAATTCATGTTTCTGTAATTCTCTTTCACACTATCTATCTATCTTTCTATCTGATTTATGTTGTTAGTTCTGCCAGTGTTGTTACGGGACGAAGGGCCCCTGGAGCTGCCGCTGTCGTTGTGGGGGGACACAGGTGAATTTCTTTCTACTTTCACCTCCTTCTTCAACTCTGCTCGAGGGCTTTGGGCCGTTCCCCTCATCCTCTTCTTGGCCTCCTCTTCTTGGCTCTACTCAGAGCTGGCCTTCCTCTTGGTCCTCCTCCTCTTGGTCCTCTCTGCTCCTGCATCCTCCACCAAATGTAACAACCCTATCAACCCCAACAGATATATTATGGTCATTATGTGCTATGGGGCAGGAAAAATCTTATATATTGCCCCTCTAAACCTGGATTCAGCCTCTGTAGTATATTATAATGGAATTCATAAAATGAGTTTTTTTTTTCCTGCTGGGCTGCCCCAAGTTTTATTGTGCATGTGTACTCTGAACAAGTACTATGCTGGCTTATTGTATGTACTTTATAATTAATAACTTTTCAAGCTAAAGCCAGTCAGCACACTTCGCTAGTGACTTAAGGACTTAAGCTTTCTGAGGAAAAACAACCAAGATTTAGGCTTTTTAAATACAACATTAGTCTTCTCTTTCCAGTTCAAGTCCTTGTCAACATGAACAGCCAGATATTTGTAAGAAGGAACAATATCAACCTGATGTCCTTTAATAAAAACTGGAGTGGCCTTCTCCTTCTTTTTTCTAAAATCGATGACCAGCTCCTTGGTTTTGCTAATATTAAGATCCAGGTAGTTATCCTCACACCAGCTGACAAACCTCTCAACTTCCTCTCTATAAGGCTGGTCCTTGGCATTCAATATATGGGTAACACTTTACAATAAGGGTCACTAAGTTAAGGGTTAGTTAATGCTTAATAAGGGTTAGTTAACGCTTAATTAACAGTTAACTAATGTGTAATTTACTAATGGTGTTCATGTTAACTAAGGTATTAATTTATACATTATTTAATAGTTTATAAAGATGACTATTAAATAATGTATAAATTAATACCTTAGTTAACATGAACACCATTAGTAAATGATTACCAGACACATTAGTTAACTGTTAGTTAAGGGTTTGTAACTAACCCTTAACTTAGTGACCCTTATTGTAAAGTGTTACCGTTGAAGGAGTATAGTGCTTATATGGGTTCCGCATTATTGCCGTAATCGCATTATAATCACATTATTAGTGTACATGTAAACAGCCATTGACCTAACACACTGACCTATCTAATTCACTGACCTAACTGACAGTCTAACAGACCTGTCCTGTTAAATCCCCTCTCCCTACTTTTCACATATCCATCAGTTTAGTTTGAATTTATATTACACAAAATAGCCACATTTTACAAATAAATGACAAATCCTCAAAAGGTTAGAGACAAGAGACTTGTCCATTTCCAGAAGATTCTTGGATGTGTTTCCCCTTTGGAATCAATGCTGCATAATGTTACTGAGCATAAGAAGCTGAGCATTATTATTCGCATGTAGGTGGTGTGTGTAGCATGACACGGCAATTTAATGACCCTAACAAGCTGAGGTTCAGGAGCAGGGCCACACCTCAACTCCACCTCTTTCGGCCTTAACCTATACATGTCTACCTGCCCTGGACCTGTTTGTCCTAATTTTTCTACGCCACCCTTCTTCTCTTCACTCTCCCTCTCTTTCTCTGTTCTTTCACAGGGTCCTCAAGGGGGTCTGCTGAGCCCGGGAGCTCGGGTAGATTCTTTTCAAAGCCTTCACCCACACCACAGTCAACGTCTCACCCATATCCAAGAAGAAGCCGTCATCCATGGCCAAACGTTACAAACCGTGCTCACTGAAAACCTAACACAATCTTTGAATAAACGTTCAAACCATATCGAGGGTTTGGAGCCAAAGGGGCGTAAGTGCGTCATAGTAGATTTTACAGGAGATTTTTGGATCAGCTGCCGTTACCACATACTAAGCACAATATTTAAACTTTTAACTTTTTGTGTTATCAGATTGAGCATTACTATAAAAACAATACTGCTACAGTTTAACTTGAATTATATTTGTTAACTTTTTTAAAAATGGCAAAAGAGTGAAATACGCCTTTTTGGCACAAACATTGTCCCAATACAGCCATGCAGAATATGGGCGTATGTAAGTAAACAATTGTAAAACACATTCATTTCAATACAAATCTAGCAATTTCACTTCAATCAACACTGAAATATAAAACAAGATCAGAATGAATATCTTTATCTTGAAGTAATGCTCAGCAACTTTCACCAAGGCCTTTAAAATTGTAGGCTACATGGAACATATCAAATTGACTGATACATTTTTTCTGTTAAAAACTTTTAATAAACCTTTTTAATAAACCTCTATAGACATAAGAAACTACTTTTGATTCTAAACTACTACTTATTTTTCTTTTGCTAGTATAATACATTTTTGTATGTGTCCCAGGACACATCAATACGTGATGTGTCCTGGGACACATTCACAGACCTGTAAAACTCCTCATAACACTGAGGGAGAACTTCAGCTACCAGCAGTTTTAGTATCAGAGCTCATCTTGACCAGTTCACACTCCTAACATTATAAAATAACATTTTGAATCTATAGGCTTAAGTATGTCATGGGGATATTAACATATTTACATAAATCTAACATTGACCTAGAATATTAATTAGGATATGAATAGGATTCTAAAAATGATGTGATCATGCTGCCATGCTAGCATTACTTGTGTCAGCATGCATTTTGAGTTGACCTAAGTGCTGTTAGAATCCTCTACCCACAATGCTTGTTCAGTGTCAAAAGTGGGGTTTTGCTTGGTGTCAAAAGGGCGTAAGTGCAGTTACGCCCTTTTGGCAGCAAACAAAACCCTACTTTTACTGTTACGGCTTTCAGTTTTTGTTTAATTACTTACGCCCCTTTGGCTCCAAGCCCTCGATATTCTGTTGATGGTGTGGTCCTTGCTCGTGAAGTCGTATCACTCAAGTGTGTGAAGGTCAGCATTGCAGCAGCGCCCTTATCATATACTCCAGAGGGCAAGGGCAGCAGGTTTTCTTGAGTGTGACTCAGAGAAGCCATACCCTCCTGTATCATCTTGAAATAGGGCAATCCATGAGCCACCCCTTATCAGTAAAGCATACTGCACATCAGATGTCATCAAGGTTCAGGTAGTTGTCTGTAGTTGCGGGTACCTGTCTATATGTGCCATACTTGGAAAGAAACTTCGCAATATTGTGCTCTTGTCTGTGTGTTTGGGAGCTCACCAGCTGCTAGTCTAGCCTAGTCTAGTTTATGTATATAGCCCTTTATCACAAGCATGTCTCAAAGGGCTTTACATAGCATCATATACAGTACATTAGGGCTGGGCAATATATCGATTTTATATTGATATCGTGATATGAGACAAGATATCGTCTTAGATTTTGGATATTGTCATATCGTGATATGGCATAAGTGTTGTCTTTTCCTGGTTTTAAAGGCTGCATTACAGTAAAGTGATGTCATTTTCTGAACTTACCAGACTGTTCTAGCTGTTCTATTATTTGCCTTTACCCGCTTAGTCATTATATCCACATTACTGATGATTATTTATCAAAAATCTCATTGTGTAAATATTTTGTGAAAGCACCAATAGTCATCCCTACAATATTGTCACAATATCGATATCGAGGTATTTGGTCAAAAATATTGTGATATTTGATTTTGTCCATATCGCCCAGCCCTGTCATACATAGACTACATCATATATACATACTACATATATTCAAATTACCATGTTAGTGGTTTATTATACTAATGAGAAAATATAATGTTGATAGTTGGAGCAGAATTAATAGATGCTTTTATTTTTTATTATTTTACTTTTGCCTTTAGTCAAAGCAACCACAATATGTTTCTTTACATTCAGTTTATTTCATTATTTACCCAACAACACATCAAAATAGAGAATAGGCAATTATCTCCCATACATGTACTACAGAGTCTGTATAAATACAGTAGAATATTATGCTGATTTGAAATGGTGATATCCACTTGGTATGAATACATGAGCTGGACATAGAAAAGGAAGGGAGACTAGTGATGGTTGGAGAGAAGGGCAGGCACAGTTACATTACACTTGTATATCCTGTACACAGAGGGATGAGTTGTAAACAATCAGGGCTCTATATTCTTGAATCGATGGCGCAGTCAATGGCACACAGTGCAGGCTAGGGTCTGATGGTTGGTATTTTTGTGGCCAGAGGTGTGTGTGGCTCACCCTTTAAATGCAGTGCGCTCTGTGCCGTGGCACACTGACAATTTTTTGATGGAGCCGGATGGAGTCTGGAGCTGATCCGCTACACACCTCTCCTAAGAGGAAACTGGCCAAACAGAAGTTGGTGGCAAACCGCAGGGACAGTTTTGCTACAGGAGGGGGGCCATCCTGGCGCATACTGACAGCTCATATTGGATGACAATCATTCAACCACCGCCACATGCATGTAGTTATATGAATGAATACTGTATCTTTTTTCCTGCTTGAATGAATTATATCAAAGTCATATTTGGCCAAATTATCCACAAAAATGGTTGGTAAGATGTTGTATAGCAGTGATTCTCAACCTTTTTCATGTCAAGGACCCCTAATTTAGTCCACATTTGGGACACAGACCCCCATTTGATGAAATTTTGTCTATCAGACCCAAATCTGAGAATATTTTTATTGTTAGATATGATTTTGTCCAGAATTCCATGACTATCTGTATTGTAGGTAGAAAGACAACAGTGAAGCTATGACCAAAACAGTCATTCTTCTACATTCTCTAATTGTGTTAACTTCTTGTAAATGAAACAATGCTGAAGTTTAACAATTCATCCATTTGCTGGGGACCCCCTGGAACCCCCTCGAGGACTCCTGGTGGTCCCCGAACCCCAGGTTGAGAACCACTGTTGTATAGTATCTATTCTTGCACGCATCGCTTGGTGAAGCAACGGAAATAGCACAGAACATGACTGCGCCCCCCCCCCCCCATATGCACTGGGTCTCTCTGCCCACTTTTGTGCAGTCAAGTTCACGGCAAGTCACCAAAATACCAAATGGGCACAGGGGAGAAAAAACACCTGTGTGCGCCTTATGAAAATACCACGTTGCCGGCGTCATGCAAAGTCATGAAAATAGAGCCCTCAGTCTTTTGCAAATCACAAACAGTCTAAGTAAAGAATGATTAAAAAGTTCCATTATTTTGCTTTGCAGTGCAACAAAATGTTCAAAAGTAGCATTTACACATCAGTAAAATCTGATTCTTAACTGTGGTAGCCTACACATCTGTCTTTTTTAATGATGTTTCAAATCAGATTTTGTTTTCTTTTCAGATACAAGAGAAGGCTATGGCAGATATATGAGCTAATAGGAGGATTTTATTTCAAAAAAGTAATTTAAAAGGTTATGTTTCTTCAAAGCCTATCAGCATTGATTCATCATTTTTGGGCAAAATCAATGCAATCTTGTGTGTGTTACTGAGATCCTGTTCCCTTGTTTTTAGTTGGAGATACAACAGACACAGATAAAAACGGAAGATTATTAAGGCCATTGTAGGTGAAATTTTTTTTGCCGCAGCTGGGGGGAGGGGGGTAATACAGGGTATCTGCAGGTATCAGCAAATTGAATTTAATGCTTTTTAAGACCTTTTTAATACCACTTTTAAGACATTTGAATGCCACTTCGAGCCGTAACTGGTCACACCATGAAGGTTACACAAAAGCAGTGTATGAAAGCAAAACCAAGCACAAGTCTTGATGGGTTAGAAGAACTCCACCACAGTGTTTTAACAATGGCAGGGCCAATGTAACGATGAAAAAGAATGGAGTGGGAACAAATCACTAGCATGATGCCCATAGTGCATCGCTTAAATGATTTCTCACAGACTGCACAGTAGGCTTCTCGGTCATTTACGTAACCAACGTGCAGCCATGCCTGAAAATCTTTCTCTTCCAGCTATTTTTGTGAAAATTTGCATTTTCCCATCTCTGGATTAGCTAGCTATCTCCTGTGCATCTGTCTGTCTCCACTGACTTTCCCACTCATTTCACTCTAAAGTTCCCAAGCAGCCAGTAATGATGCATCAATTTTGTTCCGGCCTGAATCAGTCTGTCAGAATGATAAGGTTCCACGGTTCCTACGGTATGCCAACACAGACACACGTAAATTACTGTCTATAATAAATCGCAATTAATATACAGATGTTTTTTTGAAATTCAAACAAGGTTAAGGGATCAGTAACATGGGCCCTTTAGTAATATCGAACAGCAGCCACAGGAACTACAACAACATCGGCAAACGTGTGTCCCGAGGAGGTTCTCCTCCACCAGTCACACAGCCCCAGCTCCACCCAACCTCTCTCACCCCTCCCGTCCCGCTGAGCTACGGTGGTCTGAAACTGAGAAAGTATGAATTCAGTATGAAGTCATTCAGTAGCACCGCCGCTGCTGAAACTCCGCTAGATTTTCTTTCATCAAATGTATTTCTGCTGAGACGCATCTTTATGATCGAAATGACAATTAGCAACATGTGGTCGTGGAAAAAGTGTCATCCCCCCCGCGCTGTCAGAAAAAAAAATACAGGGGAAACACTGGAGCTAAAGTTTGCTATGTTGCGTGGGTGGCTAACTTTAGCTACATCAGGTTGCTTACCTGTCCAATAAACATAAGGCCAACTCCGCATCGCTCTTGTTTTCAGAGTCTTAAGCTCCTCCACCTTTGCAGCAATATTCACTCTGGTTTCGGAGCAGCTTTCTTACTGCGGGCTTTGTCAGGCTTATTAAGCTTGCTGCTTGATTTAATGCTTTTGCATACTTTTTAATGACCCGCGGATACCCTGTAATATTCTGAGAAAAATTCTTAGATTAAAGTAAGAAATTTGCGAGAAAAAAAAAATCTGAAATTTGCAAGAAAAAAAAACTGAAATTTGCGGGAAAAAACTCAGAATATCTGAGATTTGCAAGAGTTTTTTCTTGCAATTTTCTGACTTTAATCTCAGAATTTCTGAGTTTTACCCCTCTCCTCCTGGCTTTGGTAGAAAAAAAAAAAAAAAAAAAAAAATTCACCTACAATGGCCCTAATACTCTTCCATAGGTAAAAGAGATCCGACCTGAAAATGTTTTTTTTTTTAAATCTGATTCTCTCATGGCTGT
Organism: Centroberyx affinis; assembly: GCF_046629955.1. Lineage (NCBI taxonomy): Eukaryota > Metazoa > Chordata > Actinopteri > Beryciformes > Berycidae > Centroberyx > Centroberyx affinis. The sequence goes on from NW_027279695.1 coordinate 264,082, forward strand.
CATCAAGACAAGAACAGTAGCCTAATTTCTATTAGTCTTATTATCATATGCATGTATATGTATACATATATGTATGTATATGTATATGCAGAAAATCCAGAGAAAGTAGTTATTTGTACCTCAATTTGATATGGAATTGGCCATAGCTCAACATCAGGTTTACATCACCTGCTGGTTATACTGAGGTACTGTAGGCTTGAACCTGCATGGTGACCTAAAAATATTCATGGTGTTTATTCATTAATTCATTTTCCATACCTGCTTATTCCTATTCAGGAGACTTGATTTCACAGGGGACTGGAGCCTGTCCCACCATGCACTGGGTGGAAAGCAGGGAGGTAGTTTGCATTCCCGTCCCTTTTGCAGTGCTCAGCTTCACAGAAACAGAACTAAGACTTGAGAACAGGCAAAGAGATTTTTTAACTCTTTGGCACAGATTGGAATTTATAATGGCTGTTCAAACAGGGAGAAACAACAATGAATGTGATTTCCCCTTATTAACACAGCACTGAAAAGATTAGACTTACAATATACCACAAAACCATATATTTTGTGTCTGTGTAAAAACAGGCAGAGCCTCTGTGTCTGTTGTCCTCTGATGGACTTAAATGAAAGGTTACACAATTGTGGAGATCAGCTTGACAAGGACAAGTCACCCAGTCACCCATTAAAAATCATCTATTTAAAAAAAAAGAATTAAATATTCTCCGCTACAAATATATTTCTCATTATATCCCAGTCTGTTATAGGCCTATCTTAAAGTGACATTATTTTTAAATTCCAAAAATTAAATAAATAAAGAAAATGTCATCAGAACACAGTTTACGTAAGAAAAATATCTGGTATTTATTGTCTAGATAGAAATTGGCTATTTTCAGGCGGAGGCTTGAGTCCTAGATAAAGAATAAAAACTAGCCCATGTAGTCTACGTCCTGTTTTAGAAAATACAATGAAGCTATGAGAAATACCTTGGATGCCTCACATACTGTAACTGCAAGATAGAAAAGTCTTTTGAAATGACAGAAAGTACTAACAAGCCATTTTATCTATTTTTCCTAAACATGGTCCCCCATGTTACAGTGGCACCTCAATAAGACAGATCAGCTCTAATAGGAGCGAGGGGGAGGAGAGAATGGGAGTCACACAATGGAGGCACAACTGAGCTAATTTGAGGGGGCTGAAATGGCAATGTCTGTTGTAAGCACAAAAATGTGTCCACCATTTTAACGGAGTCATTCCTATGTTCCCAGGGTCCTATGTTCCCAGGGTCCTATGTTCCCCAGATTTATATGGCACATAATGGGAACATGACAAAGGGTCCTATGTTCCCAGAGTCCTATGTTCCCCAGTTCTAGGGTTAGGGTTAGGTTAGGGTTAGCGTTAGGGTCAGGGTTAGAGACCTTTATAATCAAATAAAATGATAACCATTGGTTTTATTGTGTTTATATAGCTGTTTTGAAGTCTTGTTCCAATAAAAAAAAACCTTGATAATATTTATGAAATATTTTAACTTGAAACGGGTCAAATTTGACCCAAACATAATAGGAGGGTTAATGTGTGTTAAAAGAATATTGAACTGGGGAACATAGGACCCTGGGAACATAGGACCCTGGGAACGTAGGACCTTGGGAAGTTAGGACCCTGGGAACATAGGACCCTGGGAACATAGGACCTTGGGAACTTAGGACCCTGGGAACATAGGACCCTGGGAACATAGGACCTTGGGAACTTAGGACCCTGGGAACATAGGACCCTGGGAACATAGATACGCTCCCATTTTAACTCCAATTTACGCTGTACTAGGCAGGGGTTTTTCATGTAAAATGGGGCTGCAACTGAGAAGAGTGTACCATTCCCCACAACTTGAAATTGTGGATCCTGCTATAAAATTAGATCCATTGTCCAGATTGGTGAAAATTCCTACTGGATGTGTGCTACCATGTCTGACTCCAGAGCAGGGGTGGACTTACCATTAGGCAAACTTGGGCCCCAGCAGAAGAAGGCCCCACAAAAGACAAGAATACAACTAATGTAAACCTATTTTTAATCAATTTAAAAGAAATGCACTTTTTGAAAAACACCCCTCTTTTGCTATAGTGGGCTATTCCACTTCTGGTTTTGCCAGTTGACTTGAAGCTCATTTTCCTTGCCACTGCATCAATAGCTGAGAGAGAAGTTAAAAAATTAAAATAAGCAAAGCTACCCAAGTTTACATATAGAAAGGATGGATTAATAAGCAAGAGAGTTGGAATTCAGGGGTGCCCCATGCTTGCCTTTGTCTAGGGCCCCCAAATCACTAAGTCCGCCCCTGCTCCAGAGCAATAGAAAGAGTTTGGCCAGGTTGTGCTACTGGAACCATGTTATTGCCCATTGCTATAGACAAAGAAGTATCAGCTAAGAATATGTAACAATGTCCTCCATAACATCACGCTGTTTTAAACATTCTAGACATCAATACTCTTCCTCTGTAACGGCGAAGCAGTAGGACTATGGCACGAACACGGCCGCCACTTAGAACTATATCGTGTGGACCGTTTATCTATCGTTCTGGTTAGCAAATAGCTGGCTACTCAGTGAAATATTTATGATGACAGAAAAGATGTGAACTGAGACAGTCAGTCACTCATTGGTTAAATCCCCTTAGAAGCCCCTCTCCCATTTGTTGGAATGTTCCGGACAATAATAAGGACACAGAATTTGGCTTGGCCTGAGCAAGCAGGCTGCCTTGTTAGCTAGCTAAGCTCGGCTAAGGTAGCTTACCGGTGTAGAGGCATTAGCTTACTAACTAGGAGCCCATTCTAATTTACCGTTACTAGCGTCAGAAGCTGTTGGCGTTGTTGGTGTGCGTTCCAGAGCGCGGGCGAGGCCCTGGGCTGTGGTTTTTGCTGTTGCTGCGGTGCTCCTTGCCTCCCATAGAAGCCATGCTGTCCAGGACGTGGATCTTGCCCTGCTCCTCCTTCATGAAGAGCTCCACCATCAGGATCTTCTCTTTGTGGATCTGGAGGCTGATGTCTTTAGGGATGTCAGGGATTAGCCAGTCCACGATGTCGCTCATCAGCATCACCACGTTCTGGTAGAGGAAGAGAGAGAACAGTCAGTTTCTGTAGTTTTCTCTGATTAGTTTTAAGTATCTGCACAGTAATGCTGTGCTTGTTAAAGGACAAGGCTGGTGTTTTTTAATGCATTGCTTACTGTCAACAAATCCTATGAAAATAACCCAAACCCAAAATCAGCAATGAATTTGTTTTGCTAACAAGTCTCGTCCATGTAGCCGATGCCCAATGCAGCCATGTCCCAGCAGCCATAGAACTCCATTGTATTAAAAAAACGATTAAAAACACGAGCCATGCTGTTGCCTTCTGGGCAACATATTTCATTATCGCAATGCACCGGGCCGGCCGACTTTTTCCTCTAACAACTTAATAAGCCGGCTGTAAACACTTTGCGATCTCAGGAAAGTAGTTCCGTAGCACCGAAAATAGTCCCCGGCGTAATGAAGAATTGGTTCCCATTTGAATTTGATTTGGTAATAACTATAACAGCCTGACTTTTCATGGTAACATAAAATGTGAACTATGTCTTTGTGAGCTGTATTTAAAGGTTTTTAGCTTACAATTGGAGCCAATGACTTCCGGGTTGACGGCTAAAAACGGTACGTGGGAAGTCAGAAAGTAACAGGAGTAGAGCAAACGCATTGTTGATTTTGTTATTTTCATAGGATTTGTTGACGGTAAGCAGCGCATTAAAAAACACCAGCCTTATCCTTTAAGACTGGTTTCTTGCACTATGAATGGAACAGACTGCACATTGAAATTAGAATTTCTTATCCCCCTCAATGATACATTTGCGATTACTCTTTATAATGTATGTCCCTGTATGCATTATGCATTTTTTTTTTTGTTGTCTGTATGAAAGTTGTTTTTTTTTTCTTTTGTTCTCGGGTTGCTCTTAAAAAGACATCTGGATCTCATAGAGACTACCTGATTAAAGATAATCATGATTGATTAGATGATGATTAGATGTGAAACAGCAGTCCCTTACCTGGAAGACAATGACAAAGGCCAGCCGTACAGCCAGCACAGCCCAGAACTCCTTAGAGATCTCATAAGGAGTGGCTGACCAAGGAGGGTCCCTGTAGTCCTTATACCTGCAGAGAGAACAATACATTTTCTGCCTTGAATTTCCCATCCACGCATCTAGAAATAATTCAGTGATTGATTGCTCTTCTGCTTGACTTGGTGCTTGTTTAAGTGCTTGATTAATTGCTTGATTGACTCATTGAATGAGATATTTGACTGATATTCCCACGTGCAGATCTCAAGCATGTTTTAGGATTGACTTTGAGATTCTGCAGCTTGTCTATAAAGCATTAAATGGCCATGATTAAAATCAAAATCTGTGTAGTTGGAATGGTCTGTCAGCTGACCTGAAATGTGCTCCAACTGCAACATCTTTTAAAAGCATAATTATGATTCATGATTCTCTCTCTCTCTCTCTCTCTCTCTCTCTCTCTCTCTCTCTCTCTCTCTCTCTGTCTCTCTCTCTCTCTCTCTCTGTGTCTTTGCTGTATGTGGGTGGGTGGGTGGCTTTCAAGAGTTACAAGAGTTTTTTGAGAATACACAACTTTGCCTCTTTGATTAGAAGAAAGACGAACTTCACGTTTTTTTTGTCTCAAATCTCAAGTCTCAAATAATGAAAAAGAGAAATAGTTTGGATGTCAGTTGACTCACAAATGTGTTGTGTTCTGTCAAGAGTGCTAATATTTCCGTTTTTTTGCACACGTTTTTGCATTAATGTGGCAGCATAGGTTTGTATCACTTAGACATGTGTAGTTCATTGAGTGTCAGTTTCATATTGTGAAAAAAACTTTGAAAATAAGTTGACACACCACTGTGTTACATGGTGGTTGTTTTAGAGTTGTGTTTGCATCAGATAAACTGTTTGTGGTAACACTTTACAATAAGGGTACATTAATTAAGGGTTAATTAATGCTTAATAAGCATGAACTAACCCTTAATTAACAGTTAACTAATGTGTCTGGTAATCATTAATGATGTTCATGTTAACTAAGATATTAATTTATACATTATGTAATAGTCATCTTTATAAACTATTAAATAATGTTTAATTAATACCTTAATTAACATGAACACCATTAGTAAATGATTACCAGACACATTAGTTAACTGTTAATTAAGGGTTACTTAATGCTTATTAAGCATTAACTAACCCTTAACTTAGTGACCCTTATTGTAAAGTGTTACCTAATAATTATACCAAGGTATCACAATTAAGTTTAAAAATGCTACACGTAGCACATTTAATATTTTTTTTTTTTTGCATTTTATCTATGGAGTCAGTTAAGTTATCAACAGACTGATTTCCTACCTGCAGATCTCAACGGGATAGCCAAGGTGCAGTGGGTCCATGGGCTCCTTGCCATCCTGGAAGTGGCTGACATTAAAATAGGACAGAGTATGGTTGACAAAGCCATGCATGGAGCCATCAGGGCTGTACATGTACTGGTAGACCAGCCGAGGGATGAAGTCTGAGGTGAAGGAGATGACAAATGCCTGAGGAAGAGGGGGTACAGAGACATGGGGAGTCAGAGTCAGAGAGAAAGATGTGAATAGAGATTTCATGTTACATTTAATCCTCTATGGTAATTTGAGAGTTTCTCTGCTTTCTAGGAACAGCTGTTAAACTCCTTCACATGGACTAAAAAGTCTGTAGCTGTTATAAATCTCCCATTTCTACTTTCTATCGAATGAGGTATTCATGCCATACGAAATACATACAAATTAAATAATTTAAACAACTATCCCAGGAGGGCAATAAAGGTAAAGTAAGTCAGAATAAAGGTAAACGTCAAAATAAAAGTAAAATATTCCTCCTGGTGTGTAAACCATCAAGATGAAGATCTTTGCCATCTCGTCATCTCCCTCCAACAGATTCCAGAGAGAAGCAGAGAGCATGCTGGGAGATTTATAGCCTAAAGCCAAACTGGAGGTTTGACCAAGTATGGTCAGACTGGACCTCTTATTGGCAAAAACCTCATAAAGAATAAGGTTTTACAAGTAAGCCCTGCAAAGTGGTGGCATAAATTCACTGCAAAAGTGGAATGTCTTTTACATGGTGGTGTAAATCGACTGCAAATGGCTTTTTCTTTCTTTATTTTTTTTAAGCACAACTTTTCCTCAGCAGGGTTAAGTGAGGTTCACCAGGGAAAGGGTCAGACCAACAACACAGCAAGAAGATGCAAAAATGAATAAGAGATGTGAGTGAGATTTAAATAAAGAAGTCTTGACTTAGGTCCTGTTTGGCACCGTATTGGAAGCCAGGCTACTGAGTAAACCCTGGCTACACCTGTTTGGCCCTATAATAGAAGCCAAGTCAAAGGGTAAACCCATGCTAGGCCTGACTGGCCCTTTCATGTAGGCCAGGGCATCGTTTCCCAAAAGCATCTTAAGGCTAAGATAATCGTAGTATCCATCTTACGAAGCCTCTTTAGTTTGTGAGTGTTTCCGAAGCGCATCTTAATTTAAGACGCTCTTAAAAGTACCTGTATCGCAAAGACTATGCCTACTGGGGGACCAAACAGAATTGCCCAATATATCAAAACATGACTTTGCAGTGATAAATGTAGTGGTTGTCACGGCTGCCCGAATGATCCTCAGATTATGGAAAAGTACATCCTCTCCAGATCTTAAAAAATGGATAGAATCTATGCTAGAAATAGTATCATATAAACACATGCTAGCTAGAGTCAATGATGAAGGTGAGAACTTTAAGAGGTCATGGGACCGCTTTTTCGCTCATAGCATTGCTAGGACACAGTGATGACCTGGTTGTATTGCTATAATTGGTAAATGTTTATTTTGGTTGTTCTAAATATGTGCATTTACCATGGGCCTTTGGATGTTTTATAACTAAAGGTAATAATACTGTCTGTTTGTGTATATTTAAATAAATAACAAACTTTAATAACAAAAAAGACTCTTAAAAGTGATCGTAGATAACGACTGCCTCTGACCGGTCATACAACGCTAAGTGTGTCTTGAGAAGGAAAATTTTGAGACAAATTTCAATGTGTCATCTGCAGGACTCATGGCAACTTTTTAACTTGAGAGTTTAAGGTATATTAGGCTGTTTTCACCGTATTTACTGTTGTCTAATTTATTTTCATCCTAGATATTTTATTTCTTTATTAGGCCTATATTTTTTCCCACTAATGATCTGTGTGTGAAATGGAGCGATATGCCCCACGAGAAGAGAACGCTGGAATGTAATGATATAAAAAAACGGGTGCTGAGAGAGGTAAAACACAAAATGTGTGCTGTCGTCGATTGCTGCAACTGGAGCGGTGAACTTTTGGAGATGGGACAAGGAGGGGAACAATTTATTTTCTAAAGAAATGTTCAATAACTTGACGTGCAGTAAAACCTATCATGTAGGCAATTGTGCATCTGTTGTGGTGCTATCGCCAGGACAGCAATGTTGTGCGAACGCCTGAATAGTGTGTCATTTAAATTGACAGCTGTCTTGATCAGAGAGCAGAAGCTATGATATGAATCATTAATCTGAGGCAGACTATTCATTTTTGCTCAAGGGCAAGTATCTCGAGCAACAGAAAAGACAAAAGCATACATTAAAATTAAACCCACGAACATACATGAGATAACAGCTGTAAGCACTCTGCAGGTGATTTAAATCATGTTTCTGAACGAACGAGCGTAGGATCACACTCAAAAACACTCTTTACCTCTAAGAGCGGTTGCTATTGGGAAACAAGGCCCAGGCTAGCCCTTTAAAGAGTAACTAAACCCCAAACCCAAATCTTTGATGAAGCCTGACACCTAATGGTGAAAAGTAGGGTACTGCACTGGTCATCTGCTATTGCCTGGTCTTTGTGCCAGGTGATGTCACCACCTGTTGTACTCTATGGAAGGCTTCACCAAAGATTTGGGTTTGGGGTTTGGTTACTCTTTAAAGACTAGATAGCTAGACTAGCCATTTTGGTCCTGGAAGTGGAAAACAGGAATGGGAAGAAATATAATGGAACTCGGAACCAAAAGTTGGATTTTGTTGAGCAACACTCGCTACCTTCTGACAGCTATCTGCTTTGTGTATGTATACAATATTGTATGTATGTGTGTGTGCATGCATTGTTGTAAATTCACGATTTACTTACATTAATGATGACAGCCACTTTTGCCACCCCCCTGAGTAAGTTGTACCATATACCTGGAGACACATACACATGGACATAGCAATCAAACATAGCCATCAATCGCTGACCTTAGATATGAGACTGACTTCAAAGTCTTTTACTCTGGACTCAAATGACCTAATTCATGCAGCGGCCATTTTGAACACTCAAGGTAGGAAACTCTACGTGGCAGATTGGCATATACTAGCGTTACTTCAACACATGATTGGGGACTGAATAGGGTGACCACATTTTCAAACCCCCAAACCGGGACCCTTAAGTGTACCGCACGTTCATGCACGCGCACATGTATGCGCTTATGCATGCACCATAGGCGTTTTCATCAGGATGGGGGACAGTTATTTCAGCGCTTAGCACACCTAGTGACTGCACCTTTCAACACCATGGACAGAGCCTCAGCAAACAAAAAATTATGTTTTGTCTCCAAAAATCCCAAAAAAGATCGAGTTTCTCTTCGGCGTGACAGCTAACCGTTAGCGTACTGACAGATTCTGTCAGACAGAGCCACAAGCGTCATAGGCTAGCAACAGCCTTGACAACGACACATTGATTGACACACAGACAAATCAGTGTTGAATTCAGTCGCGTGGTGCATTGTTTATGTTTTTTGATTGGGTTAGGTAATAATGAGCGGGACAGAGCATGATAAACATCTATGTAAGTGCTGAAAACAAGTATAATACTATTATTAGTATTTTAATTGTGGTGAAAACCGGGACAATTTGGTAGTTAATGTTGAAACCCGGGACATTTTAGTGTTTTACAGATATTTGTCGGGACTCGGGACACCCATCTTGAAACCGGGACAATCCCGGACAAACCGGGACAATCCCGGACAAACCGGGACGTCTGGTCACCGTAGGACTGAAGATAGACCTAACAGCTATCAAATTAGCTTGCAATCTCGGGAACAACAACCACAACAGCTGCTTGAAGTTAGCAGGGCTAGCTTACTAGCTAGTAAG